>NC_056731.1:725850221-726045221 GCF_019279795.1 Protopterus annectens
ACAGTACCAAAAAAGCATGCTGCAATCTATTCAAACCAGCTCAATCACTCTACTGGAGAGACTGAGAGAGAGAGAGAAAGAAAGACAGACAGAGAGAGAGAGAGAGAGAGAGAGAAAACTTCAAGAAAGTTCACAAAGCTCAGGGTTGTGTTACAGCGGAAAAAACATAACAGGCATGTAAAACAGATATGCATTTACTTACATGTAGTATATGGCATAGAATAATAGGACGTATAATGTGAAAGGATGTGTATGTGCCATCAGTACTTGTTCCTGTAATGATGTTCTGCTCAACAACTGCACTGGACAGTAGTGTCAGTCCCTGTGGGCAGTGAGACATACCTGTCAAATGTGCAGATCAGCAGTGAATGGCAAAGATGTGACCTATGACATCTGTATTCTGTAAATTACTGTGGCCAATGTCTGGTGGGGATTTTAATACTGCCATGATAGATACATGGGTGAGAGACCACACCACCTGCAGGACAGTCATGTTAAAGTGTAGCATAGCATGCTCAACTGCCATAGCAGTATAATATGCTTATCTAATGTTTGTCACCATATATACCCCCCCCAATGTTAGTCTGTGTTCACATGTGACACATGACTGTGTTGCAGCAAGGCAGAACATTTCAGCTGTGAAGTAAAGAGGGTTACATGAGTGCGGTCCACATGTTCGTATGCACCCCACATGCAGATACATATATGTGTGATACAAATTCACAGCTGTGTATGTCTACAAAACCTTGGACAGTTATAAATTTATATAAGTATATAAACAATACATAATGATATTTACACATATAGGTTCATAGGTTCATAGGAAGGTACTAGGCTATCTGCCCGAGGGCATTTATAAGCCTAGCCAGAGTGTGTCAGCTTTTGCCACCCCATTGATTAATTAACTGATCCTCTGTCAAGCAGAGCCAAAGAAGTGATCCCAGGGGTGTAGTTTCTGTTATCCATCCACTCGTCAAGGTTTCTCTTGAAGAGTGTTAGTGAGGGGCTCTACCTGATGTAATTTGGAATTTTGTTCGAAAGCATGGGGAGTCTCTGTGACAGGAATCTATCCCTCCAGCATGTTCTATTTATTGTTGTGGCAAGGTTTAGCTCACTAGAGCGCGTGGCTCGCAATGACTTGGATTTCTTTAGGTGGAGCATGTCCATCAATTCTGAGTTGGACATGGCTTTGTAAGTCAGGCAGAGATCACCTCTGAGTAAGCGATATGCCACTGAGTGCAGCTGGTGTTTTTTCATTCAGGCTGCATAGGACATATGTTTGAGGCTAGCAATCCTCTTGGTGAGGTACTTTTGTGGTCTTTCCAGCTGCTGGAAGTGTCTTGTGAGGTATATCCTAAATGGGGCATTGTACTCTATGATGGGTCTAATGAGTGACGAGTAGAGGGGCACTATAACCTCTTTATTTCTAGATGTGAACCCTTTAGTAATTAGATGGGCCACATAGAAGGATTTCCTAACTACTTTGGCAATATGATTGTCAAAGGAGAGATTACTATCTACCTGGGTCGCCAGATCCCTTATTACCTCTTCCGTAATATAGGTGGGCTATAACCTTATATAGTATTTCGTGGGTGTTTTGTTTTTCCCAAACTGGATGACTATGCATTTTTTGGCATTTAGCTTGAGGCCATGACTTTGACACCAGGTGTCCATCTCAGTAAGGCCTTTTTGGAGGATGTTCATGTCAGCAGGAGAGTCAATTATGGCTCCCAGTTTGCAGTCATCGGCAAACTTGGTTAGCCATAGTCCTCCTGTGTTTGCCTGTACTTCTGAGAAGAATATGCCGAACAGTAGGGGTCCCAGGACCGAGCCTTGCAGGACACCACTTGTGACTGGTTTAGAGTCGGACTTGGAGCCCGCTATTCTTACCGTGTGATTTCTGTCTGTAAGCCACTTGTCAACCCATCTCATGTCGTAGGGGTTTATGTTCAGGCTGGTGAGTTTTTCTGTAATACCCAAGTGGGGAATGGTGTCAAAAGCCTTGGCGAGGTCAAGGTAGTCTGTGTAAACCACCTCTCCCTCATCTATGGCCTTGGTGACTGTCTCAAAGAAGTCAACCAGGTTTAGTAGGCATGATCTGCCCTTAACAAAGCCGAACTGAGTCGGGTCAAGTGTTTGGAGATTCCCAATGACTTTGTTAATGAGTTCCATGATGATGCACTCCATAGCCTTGCAGACCAGGCTAGTCAGGTGTATTTATAGTTACCAGGGTCAGTTGTGGCACCTCCTTTGTGGAGAGGAATAACCATTGCTGTGCACCATTCTATGAGCATGTAGCCTGTGGAGAGGCTGAGGTTGAACAGCATGTTTAGGTGGGGAGTTAGTTTGTTCTGTAGTTCGTGCAAGACGTAGCCTGGGACACCATCTGGTCCCATTGATGCTGTGTTTTGGCTTTTGAATGGGCTGTTTTCACCTGTGCATCTGTGATTTTTGGGACACTACACTTTTCCAGTATTGCTGTGGGTCCTTTTGGAGGTGAGAGGGGGGTGAAGTTTGCACTGAATCTATCTACCAGGATGTTGGCAATATCAGTAGGTTCAGTATATTTTGCGCTATTTTGCACTAGTTCAGTGCATATCTGCGAGTTGCCACTTAGATTCTTAACATAGCTAAAGAAGGATTTGTGGTTATCTTTTGAATCCTTGGCTATTTTTCTTTCAAAATTAACCTTGAATGATTTCATGAGGGACCCTAGTTTCTTACTGATACTGATCAGGGATGTGTTTCCTTCTTGGGATTTGCCTTTTTTCTGAACTAGTTTCCTCCTATTGTATAGCTTGTTTATTGCAGGGGTCCACCAAACTGGTTTCCTTCTCTTAGAGGAGTGAGTCTTGGTTTTGCTAGGGATGGCATGATCCATGCATCCATCTAGGTGCTCATAGAGTGCATTTGTAAAGGTTTCTGCATCTTGGGCAGCATTACCCTGTAGCGTGGGGGCTGTGAAACTTACCACCTCTGTCTTAAGTAAGGTGAAGTTTGCTTTAGAAAAGTTTTTTACAGTGGTTTCCTTAGTTGGGGGTGGTGGAGGGGTGTGGACATTCAGAGTGATTAGTTTATGGCCTGATCTAACCAGTGACGGGTTGACCTCTGGTGTGGAACACCTGTCACCTATATTGGTGATACCTGGTCCAATATGTTTTCACCTCTGGTAGTGGAGTTTACCAGCTGATCCAAGGTGTTTGAGTTGATGAATTCCAGGAAGCGCTGGGCCTGGGAATTTGTACTCGAGTAGGTTTTCCCAGTGAATGGTAGGGTAATTCAAATTGCCCAATATCAGGGTGTTCGGCAGGATCTTCATGTTTTCCAGTGTCTCCAGAAAGGTAGAGTGGTGGTCCTGGGTCATGGGGGGTGATCTGTAGCAGGCCACAATTTGCATTTGAGATTTGCCCGATGTTAGTTGCACATGGATGATCTCAGAGGTATCATGCTGCGCCACTAACCTGGAGGTGTAGGTATCTTTGATGAATATGGATACACCCCCTCCTTTTGTGTTTTGGTCCGTGTTCTGTGGCCGAAACGTGTGGTATGAGTAGTAGCCCAGTAGTGCTGGGGTGCTCTCTGGAGCCTTGAACCAGGTTTCAGTTAATGCACAGATGTCGACATTCTCCTTACTGAGGAGTGCTTCAAGTGAGTGCGTTTTGAGATTTAAACTCCTAGCTTTGAGTAGCATAACCCTCAGTTTTTTGTTATTTGTGCTGTTTACGGAGGTGGGTTTGACTTTTGAGCCTTGCCAAAAAAAGGCACTATAGGGGCAGCAAGAGCCTTGGCCAGTATTTGAAAACCTAGGGGTGATGGGTGCAAGCCATCTCTTGCAAAGCAACATGGCTTGTCGAGTATGTTGTCCCAGGCTGACAGACACTGGATCCCCTTTGAATGACACCAGAAGCTTAGCCAATTGTTGAAATTGATAATTTTTTCTTTATACCGAGGTATCATTCTTGGTGAGGGCAGGATGCTACTCAGGGTCAGGGTCATACCAGCCTGGGCTACATGATAAGAGAGCCCGTCCATGTCTCTTTTCATGTAGTCCAGGGAGGTACATCTCAGATCATTCACACCAACATGAACAATGACAGAGTCATATTTGTACTTGACTGGAGTGACCTGAGTGCTTGTGTTATGTGGCAGATTCTGGCTCCCGACAGGCAGCTAACAGTAACCTTCTGCTTGTCCAGCCTAGTGAGTGGGGCATCAGTGTGCCTGACTATAGAGTCACCTATTACTAGTGTGTTAGGTATGTTATTTCACCTTAAGGGCTGTGATTGTGCGGCAAACTGATTTTGTGTTTTATGTGTTGTCTGGTTTGTGACGGAAAGTGCAGGTTGTTTGGGTGTCTGCTTTGGAGGTCTCTGATGCTTTTGCAGGTTTTTATTTAGAGCCTCCGAGTATGATTTTGTGTATTTATATGTATTTTTTGCCAGTGCTGCTTTAGTAGGTCTGTGTGTGGCTGGAGTTGTGGTGCAAGTGTTAACCTTCTCCTCTTGACTGTCTGTTCCAGGCTTGGGTGGAGACAGCTTAGCTTCCAGTTTGGCTGTATAATTGCATCTCTCGCATATGTTAGTGTTTTCTGGTAGGAGGAGAGGGATGTCTGTGTACATGAGGCAGTTGTAACATTGCCTCAGAATACCCAGATTCACCAGCTGGACTGGAGAGTGCACCTGAAGTTGCCCTTTGGTCATGCCTGAATAGTAGAGTGAGCTGCTTAGTCACTTGGCTGGTGATGGGTGAATAAAGAGCCTTGCCTTGCTGGGCAGTCAGTGCCAGGGTATATTAGTGCTTGCTATAAGGTCTGCACAAGTGCTGGGCTGTAATATGCTTTTTGAGTGCTTAGGTTGAGAGTTAGACTAGTTTCAAGGGAAAAACTGAAGAGGAGACTTAGTGGAGCCAGGAATAATTTAATTGTAGCTAATCAGCACTGCCCAGTGCACAAAACTGTGCAAACAGGGTTTTTATAGAAGAGAAGTGAAAGAGATAGAAATTATCCCAAAATGGCCAATAAACTACTAACTTCTGGGCTGTAACCATTCCTCCAGGGACAGATAGGTTGCTCAAAGCTCCCCTCTCTCACAGATTTGCAGAAAAATGTCCTTCTATCCAAGTAAGGTATGGGCAACTCAGAAACTAGTATCACAACCCTGAATTCAGCACTAGCCTGAAAACTGGGCTATACTAGCTTAGATAGGCGGGAAACAATGAATTTTTTTTTGTTTTTTTCATATATGCACATATGTATATATACACATATAGATATATATATGTGTGTGTGTGTGTGTGTGTATGTCTACATATATATATATATATATATATATATATATATATATATATATATATATATATATATATATATATATATATATATATATATGTCAGTACATGTTCCCTGCCATGACATGTGTTTGAGAGAACATCACACATCAATACACAACATACCTACACACCAGTACATGGCTGCAAGATGGAGTGTGGAGTGTGGTGTATAACCCATGTTGGGAACACATCGCAATTGTTTGAGAAGGTGGGATATATATGTTGGTGAAGGGTATTAGGCACACATTGGTATGTAGGTCTGGTTGGGTGATAAACAAAACAGCATACAGGGCTGGTATATGACACATGTGCTGGTTAAAAACTGTGGACGGGTAGTTACATTTGGAATGTGTATGCCATTGAGCCCCCACATGAGAACAAAAGGAACATGGTGCCCACCCATGGACAGTCACAACAGCATCTACCTGGACATAAAGGTGCCTGGCATTTGTGCTGGGCAGGAGGAACATGCATGTTGAACCTTGTGCATGTGTACTGCATGCCTCCATGTGATGTAGCACATACCCTATGTCTCTGTGGAACTCCCTATGCACAAGACCCTTGACCTAACTGGGTGACAGACATATGTCTGTGTGTGCTACATGGGGGGGGGGCACTATCCCCTGAGGTGGTTCCACATGAAGGTAGTGATGGAACAGTAGATAATGAGGTTCCATGGTGGGTCACGGATGTGATGTGGACTGGTAAGATGTGCACATTAGGTGGGAGTGGTGTTCCTGCTGGCAAATAACCCCTACACATACTAGTGTGTAACTGTCGTGGAACATATGTGGGTTGTAATAGTCCACACAATCCCAGAACATGTCCAACAGCATGCATAGATATCCCCAATTTCACAGAATGGCAGATGTGTAGCAATCACATAGCAGGCATACCACATGCATATGTGGAAACATAGTGGCAGTGACAATGGCATGCAGGTGAAATACTGTGTAACAGCCCAGCAACTCGTGTCCCCACAGGGAAAAGTGTTGTGCAATACAATATATGACCCAATGGTACATATACCGGAGGCATACCACTAACATTGTGTGAACATTAAGTTGGAGCTGATATGGTGGTGGGATACTGATATGTGTATAGTATTATAGTAAACTTGACATATGAGTTCCTCAGACATATTCCCATCATTATGTCTTTCAGGGAGTATGGTACACCTGAGGAATCCCACCTACAGTGCCGCTGAGGATGAAATTATAATCATCAGCATCATCCAGAACTATTAGTTGTTCTCATGGACAAGCCAGGACCAGCAGGAATGAATACCCATGTGGAATGATGTGGTCCGCAGGGTGAATGAGGTGGGGATGCACAGTCATACAATATGAGCAAGTCTGCCACCATTGTAGTGACCTGCTCCGCCATCTACGTCGCCGTGCCACTGCTGTGCAGGGTGACCACCTTGCAACGGGGGGGGGGCATAACATCCATCCCCCCTCACCAGAGTGGAGGAGCTGCTCATGAGCCTGGTAGCACATGCCTGCCCACAAGAGCTAGAGACTTATACAGTAATGGAGGTGGGTGCTACACACACACCAGACATGGAGCATGCAGGTAAGTTTCCAGGGCATATCAGTAGATGACTGTAGTGTATGCATCTGTACAGGTAGAACATGCATCTGTGAGCTGTGGGGCCTGTTGCTGTGTAGTACTGATAAGCAATACTACATAATCTGTAATACTGTGGACTTCAGCTGTTGTTGTACTGTAATACTGCAGCCACCCTGTAGCAATGCCAAAGCTGTGGCCACTGATAAAAACTCTATCCCATCTCAATGTAGGTACCTCTGAGATACCAGCAAGGCAGAGTCCAGATGCCGGTGAGTATGGTTTAAGGTTATGCTTGTCAATTCACTGTGCATGTCATAGCTACAGTGTAGGCCATGTACACATCTAACACACCTACCCATAATGCATGCTGTACATGTGCACTGACAGAGCACACTCCTCACTAATGGGATTACCAGCCTCAAACACATGCAATACATGGTCCATCCCAGACAACTGTGGCTACACTCCAGTGCACATTGCCCAGGCACACCTGACATCTGCCCAACATACACAGCTATGTCATACACAGAGCAGTTGAACATGCTACACATAAAGACATCCCACTCCCTCTGCAAACACACGCTCCAGGGTCCTAACCCTCATCAACATATTACACAGAACATACTGGAGGGATAGGGGCCTGTCCTGGGGAATTCCACACTCTGGAATGGACTACCCATACATGTCAGGCAATGCTACACATTGGCCCTCTTTACAGAAACACTCGATAACTGGATGGGAAATGGGGAATTCGCCCTGGGTAGTATGTCTGTGCTACAGCCTGACAGGGGCACAGGAAAATAACATTAGTGGATGGTGGATGGCTGGGAACCCCTGTGGCTAGGCTTATGTAGGCCCCAGGACCAATAGATCAGTACTCACCTATGCATCTATGTGTACCACAGGCAACATCAGCCAGGGCTCAATAATGGTCAGTAATAGTCTCTACACTCACCATAGGTACAGTACATTGTGTCTGTGGTTGGTCTAATGGTAGTCTATCACTCATACATGCACCACTTATGATGACATCTGTAAATACACATCAAGCATTCACTAAACACGTGTCCACATGTAATCCAGAAACACACAGAGGCTGTGAGCAGCAGCAGAAACACAACTGACACACAGATACACATCCTGCAATGGTGTGTATGCCTGTGAGGTATGGTGCACAGTATATGCCAGGGTGCTGAACAGATGCACAGCAATACTGTGGACATGGGTGCAGTGAGTTCCAGGGGGAGGGCCATCACCTACTACCAGAAGTCATGCATCATAGCCATGTATAATGTTGGTAACGGGGATTGACTACAGTTGTATGCTGACGTGTGCAATTACAGGTTTGTGTGTGATACTGTACTGCACCATCACCTGCTGCTGTGTGTGTTATGGGTGTGCGGGAGCTGTCTGTAGGTGCTGTCTGGTGGAATGTATGGGTTGCCATGTATGCCGGCTGCATGTGTGCATGTCTGTGTGTGTGTGGCTATGTCTGCACACATGTGTGTGTATGTACTGTTTAGCGGTGATGTACAGGTCTTACAGTCTGTTCCTTGTTTTCCCCTCACAGGTGGTGAGGTGGGGCTGGGACCCCCTGCAGGGAATCTGATGTCACTGATACAGACAGTGACCATTTGGATAGGTGTGTTGAGGCACAAGAAGGATCATCAGGGGCTGCCGCTGGGCCACCAATTGACATCCCACATGCATCCACCCCATCCACGCACACAGTCACACTGCCTCTACATACCTCATCACCGTTGGCCTTAGCTGAGGAACAGTCTACAGTTGGCATTGGCCAGGACAGTGTGGTATCTATGGCATATGTGTCAGGACACGGCAGCCATAGCCAGATGTCTGGTGGGGTATCACATTGGCAGATGTCCAGGGGTGCTCGTCGGAGCACTGCTGGTCATCATGCCCCTGGCAGACGTGCCACATCTATATCAACCACATGCATGTTCCAGACTGTCATGGAGGCACAGGCATGAATGGAACAGTACACCAGGCAGGGTCTAAGGGCACAGAGGGCTCATCACACCTCTGCAACTGACAACATCCGTGACCTAGCAGGTGCCATCCATAATTACACTGAGGTCATAGATAGACGGTGGGGTTTGACATTGGATCTCATCCACAATGTCGTGTCCATGCATCAGGACAGGGCGGGATGGCTGGGAAAGCCACGTGGACATATACCAGTAACAACAGCAGCTGGAGGTCACCGTGGACATCCCACCAGTCACAGCCACTCCTGTAGTGGCAGTACCAGCCCCAGCACTGTGGGGGTGCTGTCCACAGACCGTCATAGCAGACCATGTGCACGTGGCCCTGGCCAGTCCCATGTGGGACCTGGATCCAGTGGACATCTGTCAACCTCAGGGGACAGTACTCGATCTGGCTTTGTACTAAATACTGCCTGTAGTATCCCTGCCAGGCACTGGTCCCGTGTCCATGGCTGGAGATGGTGAACTGCAAACCCTGACAGGTACAGTCTGCAGCTGTCTCACAATTCCCTGTATAGGCAACCACATGGAGGAACTGTGTGCATGCAGACACACGCACACGCACACACATAAACAACAAACCTAGGATAACCACATACCTGCACACACAACATCACCAGTAGCCCATAACAGTACTCAGCCCCCTCACACACACACACACACACACACACACACACACACACACACACACACACACACACACACACATGTTGTCAACTGTATGGCTCAGCCTAGGCCTCTGGCAAACCAACAACACATCCTGTGCATATGATAATACCTGTGCCACTACCTGACAACTGTAACATCGATGCAGGGACAGGCTAACATGGTGCTGATGCACAGGGTGACTATACAACAGTGTAGCAGTGGAATGATGTGTAGCATGTTGTCAGCAGTAAAGTTAAATGGTTATATCTTGGAAGGTGTAGCATCATAGCTGTAATTAACAATGTTGTATTGTTGTCACCATTATCTAATCTGATTGTGTTGTGTTTGTCCATGTGCCACATGGCTGATGGGTGTAGTGGTGTCATCAGGCTTTCTACAGTGGACACCAGTATCTGTACTGGGTGGTACACATGCCATGGCTGGGTACAACATGCACAGCCTTTGGTTTGGATGCAGTACAGCTACACGACTGTACAAATGGAGGTATGTCCCTGTGCAGGTAACACATCTGTTGCACATGTAATCCCACCAAGACAGGATAGGCACAACCACACATTGCTATATATGCAGTCTGCAATGTGGATGACATTGAACATGCATACATAAGGGTGTATGTCCCTCTCCCCACTCTACTGCAATCCTCACCTCATTAACATGTTTGTGCCAATGCCGGTGGAATAGCCCTACCCTTAGGAGGGTGTGAGGTGCTCAACTACTGTGAATGGTGTAAACAACAACTAACAACCTGATTACATACACTGTACAGTAGTACAGACAGCTATGTGGGGGGATAAACACAACAGTAACTGCAATAATGGCTGATGTGTCCACAACAGCCACACCCAGTGAGTTATAGCAACCCTAGTAGTGCTGCACACCTCTACAGTGTGGAGGAGTGCATTAACACATCTATGACCTTTGAAGGACTGTATGTCCACAAGATGGCACCTTTGGAATGTTGGCATTTGCCAAGCAGTCCTGGTGGACACATATTCTGTGAACGGAGGTAGATCCCTTAACAACTACACACATTCCTACATGTGAGATGGTGTACAAAAGCCTGCTATGATCTACACAGGCTGTGTGCACCTCCTAACCCTCATCTACACCTGTCATGATTGGGTAAAGGATATATACCAGGTTCAGGCTGTATTCTCTGCCTTTGACAAGTCCAACAGTGGTGGGGTCCAGTGTGCTAAGATTACCAGTGACATTGGCCATAGGTTCATTGTTGATATGTTCCATGACCCTGCAGACCAGGGTCATCAGGCTACTGGGTGGTAGTTCCCAGCTGACATGGTGGATTTGTGGTCATCCTTGCCAACATTGGTGAATCCAGTGTCAGGTGCAGGCCTATTGGATCATATGAGTGATCCCAAAAACTTACTGTGCCTGCACAGGGGGTTTCCCCAAACATGACACGTCACTTGACTGTACTGCATGATATGTTAGTAATGCCAGCCTGACATCCTACAGGTGGGATGGAGCACTGCTATCATGTACTGCCCTTGTCATGTAGGGTCCTGGTTATGGGATCTGCTAAGGTTGGTATTGTATTGCAGACCAGATGTGTTTGGCTGGGGGGATACCTATCCGTGCCTGATGTATGTTGTTTGGGTCTCTCAAACCTATCAATGGTGCATGTGGACATATATGTTGTGGTTATGTTCCCATTTTCATCTACAGATGTATGTCCATATATATCTATATCGATATATATGCATTCACCTTTGAAAGGGAGACAATCATTTCTTTGAACGGCCCTTTCAGCAAACCAAAAAAACAAATCTGTCATTTTTTACTGCACCACAGTTCAAAACACAGCAGTTCTAAAGGCACTTTCGCTGACTCTCAAACTGCAAATTGGAATACATATTGTAATGCAGAGGGGCATGCCCCCCTGCACCCCCCATCTGGGGGGCTGGGCCCCCCACGACCTCCCTACTGTGATATACTAAGTCTGGGTTCGCACTACAGTGAGGATAGACAAATATTCCCCATTCCCACTATAGTGCCATCCGCACCCAAATTGCCAAATCTGGAATGTGCGAATGCATATTGACAATCGCTCATTGCACATTTGATGCATTTATTGCAAGATTGTGCAATGTTGAGAACATAATTTTATATATATATATATATATATATATATATATATATATATATATATATATATATATATGTTTCTATAGCTATATCTACATATATAGATATGTTATATCCATTTAAAGTTGAATATATATACACACACACAAATACATCTATATGGCAGAATACATTCCCTTTAGTGTTGTATACCTGGGCAGGATGATATGTATGTGAAAACATCATAACTATGCATATCTGCCATGGCTTAGTAGTAAATCACTTAGTGTATGGTGTGCTGTCCCTGGTTTTGAGCCTTGCAGAAGCTGTTAATTTTTTTGCTGGGCAGAACACAAACCCTTGGATACAGAGTGATTAAGGCACTTTAAAGCAGTTGTGCATGGGTTTCACGACGGTAAGCAGTGCTAATCTCCGGTTACGTTTTCATACACTCAGCTTCTAAATTGCTTAATCTGTGTAGGCAGTGCTTAGCTCCCCACAAACCTGCTTACAACTGCTTTAAGGTGCCTTAATCACTGTTTATTCAATGGGCCGTCTTCTGCATAGCAACAAAATAAATAGCTCTTGCAAGGCTCAAACCAATGACCCTGCACACCCTAGCCAAAGTGATTTATCACTAAGCCATGACAGATACACAGATATTCAATGTTTCAGAAACATATCAGCCAACCCTGTAATGCAACAACAGTACAGAGAATGTATGCCAACATCTAGATGCCTGCGTGTGGAACTATATTGCAACTATAACAGATACAACATATCCATATATATATATATATATATATATATATATATATATATATATATATATATATATATATATCTATAAGTTACTAACTCTATATACATTTATATCACTATCTATGCACATATTCTTATATATCTGTTAACAGATAAATATATCTAGATAGGTATATATGACCATACATCTGTAGATAGCAATTGCAGATTAACAAATACACCTATGTCCACATGCAGCATTGATGGGGTTGAGAGGCCCCACACACTATACGTCTTGTATGAATAGACATCCACCCACAGCCAAACGCATGTGCCCTGCAATACACTACCAAGTACAGTCTGCCTCCCACAGGACATGTAATATGTGGAAGCCATCAATGGCCCCAGGATACAGATACACAGACACATATATGCAGATATATATATATATATATATATATATATATATATATATATATATATATATATATATAGATATAGATATATACATGTGACTACACATACACATGCAGATATATGTACAGTAGGATACATAAGTAGGAGGTGCACACAATATGGAACAGCCACTATACCTACAGTTGACACCTGAACAACTGGACACTGTATGGGCGACACATACTAATGTGAGTCATTGCCTGCTACATATACCCATTGAAAAGTCATAGGAAAGACACCACACACAGGTTTGCAGAAATGGGAATCCTTTAACTGTGTACTATAACAGTTCTATATGCCATATCATATAGCTGTTCAGATACTGACAAGCATATAAATGGAGGACTGCAACTGTTAAACAATTACACTAATACAGTAGTCTGGAAAGGTCCACAGCTGTTGCTCTCAAGGCCGAGCCCTTCAGAATGTACAATAGTGCAGACAGACTGGGCCACAGGTTACCACACAATCAACAGTATGTACTGCAGGTGTGTAGTTCAGCAGCCTCTATCTACATTTTGTGATCAAATGGGTTGTACCCAGTACATAATAAGGCATAATGCACAGAACAGTCTGTATGGCAGGAGACAGTAGGCTTGCAGTACCCCAAGTCATGTAAGAAATGTCAATATAGGTGGAGTATACAGTACTGTACTTCCACCTACTTTGTGGCAGCTCACCCCTGATACCCCCCACATTTTGTAACAGCCTAGGTCATGTATGGTGCTCCCCACCTAGACTCAATAATACAAGCCAATATACCACTGTTACATACACTGGTCTCTGCAGTGCATAAGGGCACACATGTGTTGTGTAGGTGACGCCCACACATATATGGCCCCAGTCCCACTGTATGTGTGGGGGGAATACAACAGCAGTGGACTAATAATATACTCACAGCATACTACAGAACAACCCCCAACAGCATGACGTATGTGCAAAGCTTGGTATGTAGATGGGGGACAGAGGTTGGAACACAGGCACATATGTGGAACACTGTTGCCATATACTAAGCAAGGTGCTGGTGTTACAGGATAGCCTGCAACATACCCTTAGTCAGGGATTTCAGGTTAGAAATAGACATGGATGTAGCCATGTACTGATAGCGTGCAACACACACACTGCCAGTGTAATATCTGACACAGGACCTGTGTGGTGGATGGACAACGCATGATAGGCATAACTCTGTCCAGCAAGCAGTTAGGCCTGCAGTAGTGAGCTATGCATATAGACTGCATTCCAAGGTACACTAGTATGTACACACACACACCCTGTAACACCAGTACTATGCAAAGCATTACACAACTCTACCCAAAGTCTGTCTGTAGTTCCTGATCCTCCTACAAATATGTGGCTGCTCTGAGTGTGCAGGTTCTCCTGTAAGACATATTGCTACCTGCTGCCTGTATCACTGATGCCCACACACAGGAAGGATGCCCATCACACAGGAAATGTAAAGGGACCACGCCCACATGCTGTAGGGATTAATAGTGGGTGGTTGCCATGACAGTGGCAATTCAACATAGTGCACATGTGTAATTTTATATATATATATATATATATATATATATATATATATATATATATATATATATATGGCTATCTGGATAAGTATATGTACATATATTTCCACCATATGTCCTGGACATGGAGTGTAGCAATACACCAACCAATACAGTCCAAAAGACGTAGTACAAGGGGATGGCAGGTATGTATAGCAGGTATATTACTATACTGTTGCTACTGTCATTGGAATTGTCTTCACAGACATGGTGTGTGTGGATGCTGACATCTGTTTAAAACATGTGTGCCATTGGCTACTGACAGACATTCTAAGGGAATCATTGTAAGGTACCACTGCTAGCATGTAATGCCCCTGTGGAGTGCAGCAGAGATATTGGCCACTATATGTGGAACTTTGGACACACCCTGTACAGTCCAGAGGTATACACATAATCCCTTAGTGCACCACATGTGAACCAGGCCTGACAATATGGATGTAGACAGCCATGTAGATGGGTATAGCACATAACGACTGGTATACATTTGGCACCATAGGTGTTGGATTCACACACTCCTTTCTGGCCTGACACATAATGACTGCTGGTACAGGGGTTTCATGGACACATACCACCCACTAGATATTGACATACATCTGTACAGCATCCCACTGCTCTGTCTGACATACATGACATTTAAGGGAGGCCCAGCAGCAGTACATCTGGCAAGTATCTGCACATAACATTCCACTGGTTAAGTACACTAAGCTGCTAGGCATTTAACAATGCACTGTGCAGGCTACAGGCAGAATGACTCAACACTGGCCTACATCTTGTATGGGGGAATGCACATGTACCTGCATATATAGCAGGCTCGACAGCCATATCACAGTACAGGGTAAGATACACCTGTGTGACAGTGCATAATCACATCCAATGTGAACACAGCCACATATGGTAAGCTAGCATAATATTACAGTATATGGACTATCTGTTCTATACCATCCTCATATGTGCCACTCACAGAATGACCCTACATACACTGGGCTGCTACACAGTTTGGTATGATGGCTGTCTGTGATATGGGATATGTGTGTGTATGGCCTTACAAACATGTACGGCAAAATGGTACCATACAGTTGGGCAGCATGTAACATCTGATAGAAGGGAACCTAGAACAATGACATGGACCACAGTTTGTACACAGGCTGAAGTACCTCCACACACTGCCGACATTCACCATCACTACACAGACCTCAGCACTGTATAAACAGAATGTCCAGCTTACGTCATGAAATATGACCACTACTGAACATAATATGTGTAGCAATCTGATATATCACTGGCTTGTTATCAGCTATGATGACAGTATTTATGGTGTACAGCACATATGCACCACTTCATGCATGCCATATGTACAAAGGTTGACAGAGGTGTGGCTGACAGCACATACACAGTGCTAGTATAGACATGTTGCTGTGATAACCTCATATATTTTCCATTGTAACAGGGTTTATTGCAGCACATGTCCTATGAGGGATATGAAGTCAGTAACTGTCATGGCCTTCACCATCTACAGACTGCAATCCTCACACTACCTTCTGCATTCCACAGATTGATGCACTGTGGCTAACACATGAAACCATAGGCACAACACTGCCCAGTCTGCAGATGACCCTGCAAATGGGGATTCCTCATATACATGGAACTGACATGGGAGATATTGTGCACTGTGGCTAACACATGAAACCATAGGCACAACATTGCTCAGTCTGCAGATGACCCTGCAGATGGGGATTCCTCATATACATGGAAATGACATGGGAGAAATTGCAAATGTATGACAGGCATATCCAAATAAACACTGTTAAACCAACATTACTCCAACTGCAGTATAGTAGCACTTACAGTCTGTAGTCAGGTCAGGCACATCCCCCTCCTGTCTGTTGCCCTCTTTCCACAGTGTATGTTGTTAGAGGTAAATTCCCAATCCATCTGGGATGCTGTTTGCCAAACATCAGATCTAGTTCCTGCTCACAGTAACTGCAAAGGCCCAACACCACCATGATGTTCCTAGGTATTGCAGTGTGTTTCCATGCAATTGGCTATGGGCTTGTTACGATAGCTGTTCCACATGCAATCAGCTAGGGCAAGGCTGCAATTCATGCAGAGGCCATCAGCTGATCATGAGCATCACATAAAATACACATGCTCCTGCCTAAGCAAGGCAGGTGTGGGTCTCCACATCCACCAAAGAGGGAGTGAGGGAGGAAGACAGAGGCAGATACATGACAGGGAGGGGGTGGGAGGGTAAAACTGAAGCATGTTTGTGCCATATATCTACCAGCACAGGGTATCAAACCCCCGACAACTATGTAGCACTATCACAGTTCGATATGGTTATTGGATGCACCACATGGGTTACCTGATGTGGAGCACTCAGAACATACATGTGATGGTGAGTGACATTTGCAACAGGGATGCGGTAGATATACGGTAGGTGTTGTACATTTGCCTGTCTGCATGAACAGGTGCCAGCGTCAGCACAGGCACACTCACACAGGGACACACACACATTGACACACTTGGCAGGGCCAGGAGTGCAACTCATCAGTAGTGGGATTGCCACAACACATCAATGTGTAGGTATCACATGCACCACATGGGTCATATGGAGCCCATATGGGAAAAGAGTATGAGAAGATGTCAAACATCAGACAGCATGCTTCAGTATGCCCTGGGGGGTTGTAGTAAGTGTGGATGTGGACATACGCACCATACAACACACACACACACGAACACACAGGGTGCCAGTTCTGACATGCATAGGTGTATGTCTACACGGGTGTGTTGTGGTCAACTGTGCCAGCAGGCTGTACAAGGGTAGGCAATGGGTATACCTTGGCATCAGGCCACATGACAATGGTCTGCATTGTGGCTCTGGCCTGTAGTTACTGCATTTGCCCACACAGGTGGGTATTGCATCCCTCATTCAGTCAGCTGGGTGACTATTGCATGTGGCCAATGCTATACACCACATGCCATGTATGTGATCATTAGTCCATGACATGGATGGTGTCTGGGATATGCACACCTCCCACATGCATGTACAGTGACATGCGGAACTGTACCTGGGGGGTCTGGCCCATGTTGTGAACCCAGATTATCATCAGATGTGCCAGTCTTGCCCACCTGTGCAGGAACTGGTAATGGGCAGCAGGTGTACCCTTCACCTACATTGATAGCATGTCAACAGCATTCCCTGATGTGAGTGTCAGTGTCATCTGTCCATACAGGACATGTTGTCAAGCATGGTATGTCCGTTGTGAGTCACATGTGAAGGCACCACAGGTGATGCAGGTGTCCATTGGGGAACATGGTGAAGGTGAACTTCTGCATGTACGTGCATATTGGACAGATGGGCAGGGTGACATGCCCTCTGTTGCCCACTGCTATCACTGCATAGTTACTATCAGTGGCCAATATGCAGTTACTACTCACATATTGGCTATTGCCTAGGCATGTGTGTGCGTATGACACATGGGTTGAGTGTGGGCTCTGGGTAACAGTGGAGTTGCTAATTTTGATTGACTGGCCTTGGTGTCACATGTATGGGTATGGCTTTGCACCCCAGCCTCCCAGCTAAGTTACATCTGTTATCCCTGTATGGTTGACATTGTGATATAGTGCCACCATAAAAGTAATAAGCAAAACCCCCTCCACATTGGCCACACACTCACCCTTACACAGGATACAAGTTACACACACTCACACACACACACACACACACACACACACACACACACACACACACACACACACACATCTGTCATGTCTGCGAGTTGAACTCCTATTTAACTAATTTATTACACTACAGCACTATGAAGTTATAGTACGCACCATGGACATTACTGCAGTACTTTTTTCCCAAAGGTGTTTTTCACATTGACTAACATCAGCATTTCACCTGTACTGCGATTGACTAGCCTAAAATGCATTGCTCTCAACACAGAAAGTGAAACACACACAAAACATCCACAACTGTCATGTGGGGGTACAGAACCCCTGACCAAGCCTTTATCACACTATAGCATGGAGCAGTTATAGGTCATGCCACAAGGATTACAGGGAACTTTCTCCCCACAGTTGTATTTCACAATGAATGACATCAGCAGGATTGGCAAAGTAGAGAATTTGAAATGTATTGCGAGTGAGTAGCCTATGATGCATTGCTCTATAGACAGACATTGCAACACACGCAAAACATCCAAAACTACCATGGGTGGTGAAGGAACCCTACCACAGTTCTAAATCACACTACAGCAGTACACAGTTACAGGATGCACTACAGACATTACTGGGCTATGACTTTCCCAGAGGTGTATTTCTAGGTGAGTGACATCAGCAGCCTTGCCAATGTTGGGTATATGAATTATAAGGAGTGTGTGTGATCTAAAAAGCATTGTTTGTCACTCAGTCAGAGACACAAAGATTCACACACACACACACACACACACACACACACACACACACACACACACACACACACACACACACAGTTGCCAAGTCTGGGGTTAGAGCCCTTATCTAATTACTTTATTACACTACAGCAGTATGCAGTTACAGGATGTGCTAAAGAGATTATTGGGTTGCGATTTCCCCAGATGTGTATTTCAAGGTGAGTGACATCAGCAGCCTTGCCAAAGTTGGTATATGAATTATACATGGTGAGTGGCCTGAAAAGCATTGCTTTTGAATCAGTCAGACACACACAAGCACCAGGTCTGGGGTTAGAACACCTACATAACTACTTTATCACACTACACCAGTATGCTGTCATAGGATGTGCTATGGAGATTACTGGGCTATGCTTTCACCAGAGTTGTATTTCTAGATGAGTGACATCAGCAGCCTTGCCAAAGTTGAGTATATTAATTGTATGGGGTGTGAGTTGCCTAAAAAGGCATTGCTGTCTACTCAATCAGACACACACACATATTTACACACAAGCACACACTTGCCAGATCTGGGGTTAGATCACCTACCTAACTACTTCATCACACTACAGCAGTACACAGTTACAGGATGCGCTACAGAGATTACTGGGTTATGGCTTCCCCAGAGGTTTTTTTTTCTAGGAGAGTGACATCGGCAGCCTTGCCAAAGTTGAATAGATTAATTGTACAGGATGTGAGTGGCCTAAAAAGCATTACTCTCTACTCAGTTGGACAGACACATAGACAGATTCACACACAAGCACACAGTTGCCAGGTTTGGGGTTAGAACACTTACCTAACTACTTTACCACATTACAGCAGTATGCAGTTACAGGATGCGCTATGGAGATGACTGTGCTATGATTTCCCCAGAGGTGTATTTCTACGTTAGTGACATCAGCATCCTTGCCAAAGTTGTGTATATGAACTGTACGGAGTGTGAGTAGCCTAAAAAGCATTTCTTTCTGCACAGTCAGAGACAGAGAGACACACACACAAACACACACTCACACAGTTGCCAAGTCTGGAGATAGGACTACTACCTAACTAGTTTATCACTACAGCACTACACAGTTTTGGGATGCACCATGGGGATTACTGAGCTACAGCTCTCCCAAAGGTGTATTTCACATTGGATGACTTCAGCAGGCTTGTCATGATACTGCTATGGAGAGGGTGGTGTGTGCATGGGCCGTAACCCATTCATGTAGAGGTTGACATGCCACATGTGGGCACACACAGGGTCATATGCCACAGGTACATGTATACAGCTACTAGGTGACTACTTCCTTGTACAGTCATGTTGCACAGCTGGCACATGCAACACTCTGTCATGCTGACAGATACTGGTGGCTAGTATCTGCAGATAGTGACACCTGCACCTCATGTGTTTGGGGCCCTTTGGCTGTGTGCTGGGTGGGACAGGCCCAGATGGTGCCTTGTCACAGTCACCCTCTTCCACACATCTATGTCCAGCTACCTTTGGTTTATTATAGCGTGTTGTCCTTACATATATATCTGTATTCCTATCCACTGTGTGTGTGCAAGGCAGGAGTGGTGCATACTGACATGTGTCTGCACTAAGAACTGCAACTGCCAGATATGTCTGGACCACTGGTGCTTGCTGACATGGGCTTCATGTGTTTAAGTATGTAAGCATGCCCAGTATGGCCTTTCAGTATGCTGTTGACTTGCCATTGCCTTCATTCTTCTAAGTGTGTGAGCATGCCTGGTATGGCCATCTATACTGCATGTGTGGATCAAGTCCAGGTAGTTTGTACTGCGGTGCTGATCTTTGTGTTGTACATTGACAGGTAGCATGCTGTGTCTGCAGGGTATACATCAGTCATTTGGCATTGACTGTTGCTACATTTCTGCATAGTGGGGGGACACCTGACTGTTTCTACATTTCGACATAGGGGTGGGGGGCACACCTGACTGTTACTATAAGTGTACGTAGGATGGTGGGGCACACCTTGCACTTTTACACATTTGCTAGGACTGTACTGGTATGTCAGGTACACCATTTAAGTCTGTAGTCTTACCTGTCATGCTGGCTAGAGGCATACCAATGTATTACAGATCTTAGCTGTAACTACCTACATATTAGTTTCTAACTTCCTAACCTTCACAACTTACATCCAACTGGCTGGTCTGCTGTAGTCTGTCTGTGTAGCCCTGGGGTAGGGGTTACCCATAGGGCTCATTCAGAGAACATAGTACAGCATTTGTTTGTGTTTGTCTACAGCTATCCTGCTGGCTGTGACTGTTGTTGGGTATGTGCCCTCCAACTGGTATGTGTGTGTCACTTACCTTGTGGGTGTCCCAGTATTAAGAGTGGTGTTGCAGGGCTGCCTATGTTGGCTGCACATAGTACACTCCCTATACATAGTTGAGCACAGATAGTGTCATGTTTGGCATCCCTTTTACTGCACGTGAGAGTCGGAGAGAGGTGTCATTCCCTGGTCCCTACTGTGTCAGTGCATTTGCTATGCATTGCCTCTTTGCCAAGGCCAGGGTATACTGGACATGCCTCCTTTTGTCTACAGGAGCAGGCTCAGGTTGTTCCTCCTCCGAGTCACTATGCAACTGTGCAGGCCTTGGCACTGGTGGGGGGCTTTGTGGCCCTGCCCCATGCTATTCTTGTAGCAGCTGTTTCTACAGGATCACATTGTGTAGCATGGCACATACAAGGACAATTTGGGTACATGTAGTTGGTGAGTACTGCAAGGCTCCACCAGATGTGTCCAGGCACCTGAACCGTGACTTGAGCATCCCAAACACATGCTCTATTATTATTCATGTTTATCTATGTGCCTCATTATGGAGTTCTTGTTCGGGTATGTGTGCATTTCTGATGGGTATCATCAGCCGTGGCTCCAGTGCGTATCCAGCATCCCCCACTAGGTGACCGTCAGGGATGTCCTCATTGGAAAATTCTGGTACAGCTGCATCAGATGCCAGATGTGGGACTCATGGTAGCTTCCAGGGCAGCCAGCGCACACATTCATTATTATGCCCTGGGCATCGCACATGACCTGACAGTTGATGGAGAGGTAGCCCTTGCGGTTGATGTAGACCCTACACTGTTCACCTGGTGGTGCTTTAATGAGTATGTGTGTGCAGTCTATTGCACCCACTACCTCAGGGTATTCTGCTATTTGGTGGAAGAGATGCATATTGCTGGCCAATGCTTCACTGGTGATGGGGAAATATACGTGCTCACCCCCATGTGCTGACATGAACAGGTAGAGTACCCTGGATGCTGATGCCTGTGAAATACCCATCATATACCCAGTTGGTCTTTGGAAGATACCTGTAGCTAGTATTCTTAGGCCCACACATACCTTGGTATCCACTGGGATGGATTCCCCTCTGTTAGTTCTGTGTGTCAGGTGTGGCCGGCACAGCTCAACAATTTGATATAGGAGGTCCCTGTCCACTCTATAGTGCTCCACTATCTCCAGCTCATGTAGCCCTTGATAGGTTACCCTGGATCTGTACACTCTTCTCCCTCTCCTCACTGTGGGTTGCTCAGCAGCATTCACATCCTCAACACCCTCAGCATCTTGCACATGCTGGTTTATGATAGCAATAGCAGCCCCTAACATTTTTTCTCTTGCTTTCATTTTGTAAAATTTCCCCGTCTGTATACACCAGTGGTGCAGAGTTTTTGAAAAAAACAAGGGGGAAAGGTGTTTGCATAGTTTATAGTGGTGTGCTGGGCTAGGCTGGTCTGCTGCCTGTGTAATTGGCTGATTCTGATACAGTTCACCTGTCAGCTAAGCTAGTTCTCCTTGATTACCTTCCTACTGCTGTTTTCCCTTCCCATTCCCTTCCTGTTTAAGCCTGTGTGCGCACCGCACAAATGCAGTGCTCAAATGTGCACAGAGCTGCTTTTTCCTGTTTTAACTTCCTTTTTCTTCCTGTGAAACCCGGTGCGCATCATGCACACCCACTTTCACTTTGTTAAGAGTGCTAGGCAGGTTTAGACACACTCCTACCTTAGCTGTGCTTAGCTAGGAGCAATCCCAAACCACAGGCCTCCAATCCACAGTATGCCTGACACACACCCCCATGATGTCACCTATATCCTAGTCTTGCACCCAGCTATTTATACTCTTACACTCTTGGGACCTGCCTCACACCCTGGGAAAATCTGGGATTCTTTAACATTTCCCTCATTTGCATAGGATTGCCTGCTAATGCATAGTTACATGTCCCACACTGAGCCTCCCCCCTTAGCAACCATGACTCACTGGCCAGGTTTTCTTCTGCCTGCCATTGACTTGCATGGCAGAATACTGATTTTAGTTAGAATGCTTAATTTAGGTTTATTTTATTATCCCCCCCCCCCCCGATCCCATTTGCATGCCGCTGCCTTATGCTTAAACAGGCGAGATCTGGGAAAACAAAATAAAAGTTGTTTCTTTTTTGTTTAAACAGTTTGCAATGCCAATGGCCTTCTACTTGGCCAGTGGCATGCTTCCTCAATGATATGCAGCCTTTATTTGGAGCTGTCATAGCTCCATTTTGCAGATTGCAGAAATGTACTTGGTTACTAACCAAGTACATTTCTGCACACTGCACTCATCCTGCATGGACAGCTGCCTGCAAATGAGGGTAATTTGCATATGGGAGCTCAGTCCTTGCAGCATTATGCTAAGAGCTCACATGCATGTCCCGGGAGCTCGTCCCTGGATCGCACGTCGGCCATGTTGGCAATAATAGCTCTTAGACTAATCCTGCACATTCTACAGGACTTTGTAAATCTGGGGTGTGTTATTAAAAACAACCTACTTGTTTAGTAGAGTAGTTACTTACCATGTGGTTTCATTACTGAATTATTTATTTTGAAAGTGAAGTGTTCAAACACCATGGCATAGTTGATAACTTGCCTTTACAGAATCTAAAACCATTTGCTGCTGCAGTTGGCATATCAATATAATACCCTTTACACTAATTTAAGTAGTAAGGGATTGCAGAAAACAGCCTTTCACTATGCCATGTCAGTAATTTTTAGTTCAGAAAAATTTAAAGGGGCCATCTATATGAGCAAAATAAAATGGAAAAATAACATACTTTTTTATCAAAAATTGTAAAATTTGGGCAAAGCTCTGTGGCATAGAGGGATGAAGCCCTTACTAGGATACAAATGTTTTGAGATTGACTGGCATCTTGGACATGGGAGGAGATGAGTAGGCGTGAGAAAGAACAGCTTTGTTGGGTCACCAACTTTGGGAAGGGAGGGGATTCTATCCATGATGAAAACACTTTTCTAGTGTTGGGAGTGTGTTGCAATTGTGGAATAGATCTCTGGTAAAATAACAGCATCTGAAGAGGGCAAGAGTTAGCTGACATCCCATGCAGTAAAGTGCATAATTTCACTATCTCCAGCCACTTAAGGCACACCAAAATAACCTCCTTATCATGCAGGGCCAGCAAAGAGGATGCTGCATACTGTCCATGCCCAACCAAGGGAAATAGCACTACGCCAGCTGTGGGCGTGCCAAAACAAAAAATGTATAATTTGGTTTCAGTAAGCAAAGGAGGATACACTTATCTCTAAGGGTTTATTTTTTATACTTGGCAGCAGAAGATGGGCAGTATTGGAAGTGGAATATCACGTTTGATGCAAAAACAGCAACAACATCAAATATATACTGCTCTGAAGAAAGGCCCAGCAAATTATTCTGCCAAGAAAATTTGATGATGGTGAGACAACAAAAATAAGTGATGTATAGTGCTGGAAGATGGTCCTACAGGTTCAAAAGTGCTCACCATGCTACTAGGGAAGAGCTGATGGTCACCAAGAGTATGCCCTGTGTTTGTGAAGCTGACAGATTAAAGCCTTCAGGTCATCCTGATGCTGATCTTGCTGGACAGAAAAGAGAGATCAGAAGTTGCAAAGACATTGTTAACATAGGAATATGAAATGTATGAAGTATGGACCAAGGAATATTGGAACTTACTAATGATTGGATGGAAAAAGCCAAAATTTATGTGTTAGGGCTAGTGATCTGAAATGGACAGAACAGGACCACTTTCAATCAAATTAGCATTGGATCTGCTACTCTGGTCATGAAACATACAGTAAAAATGGTTTGGCATTCATCCTCAACAAAAGGTTTTCAAAGATGGTGAGATGCCCCTGCACTGGCACAGTAATCAAGGAGCCTCTATCCTTAACACTAGCACCAGTGTGGGATGTGCACATTGGAGGGATGACAAGAGCACACACAGTAAAGTACAATTTCCCTTAAGAGAACACTGAGATCACATTCAGTCTGGGGCCGGTTTCTCCCTCTTTCTCCAGATCCCCAATAAGACTCCCCACTGGCACAAATATAGGGTTAAGATCTCAGCTGAGTGTTCAAGCCAAAACCTAAAGCACCCTCTCTGTCCAACCAGTGCTTCATGTCCCTGATAAGGTAGTTGACACACACATGCACACTTTGAGATTTGATTTATATACAAACACACAGACACTCCTGGGGAAGGCTGGTACAAGATTACTAGCTATGCCCCCTTCTGTCTAGACTATCAGTAATTATCACTGTCACCAACCACTACTTATCAGCTACTATAAAGGCCCTTATGAAAGGGTGCCCAATCGTACTGTGTAATGTTACTATTAATCCAAATGGCAAGTGTGACCAACAGCAGGCCTGTTGGAGTGGCCTATACAGTGTCACCAAATACATATGCATTTAATAGCTTAAATATCTCTAAACAAACCAGACACAATTAAAATGTTTAAATATATTTAATAATAAATAATAAAAGCACAAGACAATACTCAGTAACTCAACACAGTGGCAACAGAGTTCAGAATCACAAGGCAACATTTTAAAACAACATTGCAGGACAGTCTCACATGAATACAGAAAACATCTAAACTAATATTATTATATTCCTATCTATCTCTATGAGAGATAGTGCAAGTGCTGATGAGAGGATGTTGTCAGATCCAAAGACAAATACAAAATGCACAGACTTTCTCTGAGAGACAGTTCTTAAATTAATAACAGCACATTACTGCTGGGTCAACCCGGATGACATCACTATTTGTCACTTGCCTTCAGTTCCCAGGCTAACAGATACTAATAGAATTTAACATTTCTCTGTAAAAAATACTTATCTCTCAGAAGTTTGCCAAGAACACATTTGAACACATTTGAAACCTGTAATTATCACTGTTTCCAGACAATAGAAAGAACTTCTAGCTGTAGACATCATGTCTTCTTGCTGAGATAAACACAATCCTAAAACTCTTCACTTATTTTCTCAGAGTTTCCACGTTAACTCTATGTTCCAACTTTTGGAATGAAAACACATTTGCACAGGCATATAGTTTAGACACATTTTTGCTCTTTTCCAGCAATGTACACTGTGGTTACATTTTTGAAGCTCAGTACATAACATGCAATTCAACACACACTTCTGCACCAGTAGTTTAATATCCACATAACATAGTTTTCTTGCATTTGTAAGACAAGCATACAAATCATATTAATATTCACAAATGACATAGAATTATTTACAAAATTCCAGTTAGCTGGGCATGCAGCCTCACAGATAGTACTAAAGTATAATGTTATCAATGATAGAGCCATGTCAATCCTTCTACAGGGAAAGCTGATTAGTGTCAAATTGATCCAAGCATATGCTCCAATGATAGATGCAAAATATGAGGATGTAGAATTGTTCTACAAACAACTTCAAAATGAAATAGATCAAATGCCAAAACAAGATATTCTGATCGCTGTGGGAGACTTTAATGCAAAAGTAGGAAGCACACCTGAAGATGTAGTAGTTAGAAAGCACAGTATAGGAGAAAGAAATGAAGCCAGTGATAACTTTAGTACAGTTTTGAAAACCAACCGTCAATCATGAATTCAGATTTTCAACACCACAAATATTGCCAGTACACATGGATCTCTCCAAATGGCATGTATCAAAATCCAATTAACTACATCTGGACAGAGATGGAAATCTGCAGTTTTGATGGCAAGGACTAAACTAGGAGTTGATTGTGGAAGTGACCATGAGTTTTCTTATGCAAGATCAAGGTAAAGCTTTGCAAGAAGAAAATGATTAAAGACCTTCCAAAATATGACATTGAAAATATTCTACAAGACTATTGGATAAAATTTAATAACAGACTTACCGTTCTTGATACAGGAGACAGAAAGCCTGTAGATTTGTGGAATGACATTAAATTATAATTAGTGACAAAGCTTAAAAAACACTCCAGAAGAGAAAGAAAGTCAAAAAATCACATTGGATCTCAGAAGAAACTAGAAAAGTAGCAGAACAAAGAAGACAAACAAAAATTTCCTGTGACAGAGAAAAAGTATAATGGACTGAGGTTTCAATATCAGATTTGGAAAGAAATGGAACAGTATTTTAAGGATATATGTCATAAAAATCAAATTGGATGATGTAAACAGAAAAAACAGAGTAGCTTATCAGGATATTAAGAGATTGTAGCAGAAATTCCAACCTCAACTGATGATGCTTAAAGACACCAATGGAATTATATTGCACAATCCAGAAAGCATTAAAAGAGATTGAAAGACTATAAGGAACATTTATACAAAAAGGCAATGTGGAAAACATTGGGGAAATTGACCCAAGAAAATAATATCAAGGAAGAACCAGATATTTTAAAAGAAGAAGTCATAGCAGCAATTAAAGCTTTATAAAACAAGTCAACTGGCATTGACAGTATACCAACTGAATTAATCAAAGTCTCAGAAGGGAAGGTGCTATCATGGCCTTCACTCGACTGGGTCAACAGATTTGAAAGGGAAAAGCATGGTCAATTAACTGGAGATGATCACTGCTCATACCAATAGTGAAGAAAGGTGATGCTAAGGATTGTAACGATTACAGAACTATTGCGTTAATTCCACACACGAGCAAAATACTGCTGAAAATAATGTAATGAAGGCTACAATCATATGATGAGCAAGAACTTTCAGGCTGGTTTCAGAAAAGATCGAGGAAAAAGAGACATTATTGCCAATGTTAGATGGATGTTAGAGAAAAGCAAGGAATACCAAAAGCCCGCATACCTTTGCTTCATTGACTACAGCAAAGCTTTTGACTGTGTGGATCGCAATAAACTATGGCGAACTCTAGAGCAAATGGGAATACCCAAATGCATAACTCAGCTGATAAAAACCTTTATGAAAATAAAGAAGCTGCAGTGAGAACTGAATATGGCAACAATGATTGGTTTCCAATAAAATGCGGTGCCAGGCAAAGATGCACCTTGTCACCTTACCCGATTAACCTTTACTGCGAAATCATTTTCACAAAAACACATTTGGAAGAAGAGAACATTGGTTTTAAAGTTGGTGGCTGAAATATAAACAACCTACACTATGCAGATAACACAACGCTCATCACCAGCAGCAAAGAAGACATGCTGTATGTATTGAAAAAAGTCAAACCCGAAAGTCATAACATGGGAGTAGAACTGAACATAAACAAGACATACATTATGAACATGGAAAATGATGATTTTAAACTTGAAGATGATAGAATAGAAGTTGTAAAGAATTTTAATTTCCTGGGCTCTTTTTTAAACATGGAAACAACTAGCAGGGAAGAAATACTTCACAGAATAGCACTTGCTTACTCTATAATGAAGGATCTAGATAAAGTATTAAAGCAAGGAAATACTCAAAACAAAGATCAAACTTGTCCACACACTTGGTTTCTCAGTGGTCAATTATGGATGTGAAAACTGGACACTACAGAAATGGGACAGAAAGAAGACTGACTAATTTGAACTTTTGTGCTGACAAAGGATTCTATGAATGCCAAGGACCACCAGAAGAACTAATAAATTAATTTTGGAAGAGATCAAACCAGCTATGTCACTTGAAGCCCAAATGATGAAGTTACTACTGCCTTATTTTGGTCATACCATCAGAAGAGAGAGATCACTGAAGAAGGACATTATGTTTGGGAAAATTGAAGGAACCAGGTGAAGAGGGCAACCTGCAACCGGATGGCTGGACACATTGACGAAAACCATAGGAATGAAGCTGTAGGACTTTGCCAGGCTAGCACAGAACTGACTTCTTTTTGGATCTTTAATTATTCAAGTCACTACTACTCAAACCCAAGTCAATGTCACCTAGATAAAGATTAAAACTGCAGCAATACACTTTATTGGATCATATGGGTCCCTGTAAATTTTGCAGTCTGTAAAATACTTAAGCTGTTTTTTGATCTCAAGTTTACCATGCAGAAAAAAAGATTTGCCAAATGCTTGCAGTCTATTCTGAGCAATCACCATCCCCCCCCTTTTCCCATTTTCTACATGGGGTCGGGGTATCATGTTAACTGTTGCCATCTCTCCTGATTCAGTGCCACACTCTTGCCTTCTTTGACACACATGCCTGACTGTTGCAGATCTAATTTCACTCAATCCATTTGCCTCTTTGCTGGACATCCTTGCTTCCTCTTACCTTCTTCCTGTGGATGGGGTTGTAATCCCATATGCCCACCTCCCACATGTCTTTAGATTTATAGAATCCAGAATTGTGACAACTTGGGAGCAAAGGAAAATGTCCTTACCCTCATCATCTCAAAACTCTGTATCCTATTCAGTCATTTGGAATTTGATTAAGCCTGATAAATGAGTTCCATTCCAATTAGACTTATATTCAATTAATACTTAAATTTTATCTGATATCCTGTTGAACAGAAACAGAGAAAGAGAGAGAGAGGAATGTTTAAGAAAATATTAATACATGCTGTTATTGATTTGATTGTGGTAATTGGCTCATATTAATGAGACTGAAAGAGTAATTATGGATGAATTCATCTGAATGATGAGGGAACTGTGTAGTAAAAGATGAATGGTATAAACTAGAAGAGTATAAATATACAGAAACATTCAGAACAGCTGTTGCAAGTGTTTCAAGGGAGAAAATTCTTATAACTGAAGAAGAGGCAAAGATGCATGCAACAACAGAGGCAGGAGAGGAAAGATTTAAAAAATATTTGTAAGGGAATAGACAATGAACTGAATTAATGGCAATGTAATATCCCAAATTTGGATTTGTCCATTGTATCTAAACTAAAGTCAGATTTAGTAAAAGTTTTAAGTAAGGTGTATTGATATACTTAGAAACTGAAATTACAATATGTTTAATACTAAGGAGGTTTTTAGTCTTACTTTAAACTCAACTTTAGAAGGTTTTAAAAGTATTTGAAGACCACATCCATGATTAATACATTTAATGAAATTTTAAAAATGCACTTAAGAAATTGGAGGATATAAAGGATGTGCATTTAATTCATGTTGACAAAAGAGCGGGTTGTGTTTTTTAAAAAAATCTGACTATATATAAGTATTAATTTATTGCTTGTATATGATATAAGCTGTGAAGATATGACTTTATTAGATATCAATAAGGCTTATAGGAAAGATTAATGAGAAGTTATTGAATCTATTAACATAAAATGTTATTTCATTGGAAGAGTATACTTTCTAGATGTTCCTTATACACAAAATGGCGTACTTAGGGGTTTCCAAAAACACACAAAAATTTAATTAATCTACATATCATTCCTGCTAATGTTTTGAAAACTGAATCACTGCCATTATTTATATATCATAAAATGAAACATTTTGTCCTTTATATCAGATCCATGGTGTTCTCTAAAATTGCTATTTTATACTATACTATACTGTACTATACTATACTATACTATACTAGATTTGATCCATCCATACATAATCCCCTTTCCCCATTTTTTGCACACACAGTTGGATTATTGGACAACAATTATTATTTTTTTAAGAATAGGCATTTTAATCTATGCAAAGGAATGTGGATGGGAGACAATATGGCTCCTTCCCTCAGCAAATTGGACATTTTATATATGGGGGATTTATTTAAGTACTTAACATTTTCTAAATTTTTTAGATGATTTATATAATATCTGACTTGAAAAGATGAACAATTTGAATGCTTCAAGATGAAGATGAGAATTTTCTTTTTTGTACTGACTTGGACAGTTAGATATCAGAATATCATCAGATTTTAATGAGGTAGACCAATTAAAGAACATGTTTAAAGAATGTGGTTAAAAAGTAAATGTTATTAATTAATTGAAGAAGTCATTAGCAAACATGATGACTGTTATAAGCCTATTTTATATTGTGCAAAGTGAAATAAATGATAGAATAGTTTCTAAGGAAAGTTGTACATGTGCTAGGCTATCACTCCTTCAACATATAGAAAAGAAATAAAGAAACAGTAAAAATAAATTGGAGAGCTGGTATTACAATCAGTCTGAAATATATCCTTGAGACCAGGGATTCTACAGTAAAAGGTTTCACCTCTAATAAGATTGGTACTTCTTGTAACAATTGCTCAATATACTATTTTGTAAGCAATAGCCTTAATGTGTATGCATCATATCTGAACAAACATCTGGTCATACTGCAAGTATTTCTAATTGTGTGGTTTACATAGCCCCATGTTCATCTTGTAAGTGTAGGTAAAATAAAAAAAAAATGTAGCAAGAATATATGAGCATTCCAAGTTAATAAAGAATACAAACAAAAATGTTTTATATAAACACAGTGCTGGGTGCCATAATTTCAGGAAATTTAAAATTGATGTACTGAACCAAGTGGTTTAGCAGCTTTGTGGAAAAAAAAACAGAGCTACAATGGCATGGAAAAGGTTGACCAATTACCTTGTCTCAATGTAGGTATTAATATTGCAACCATTTTAAAATTAGCAGCCTTCAGTAAGTTATTTTCCTGTTATGCATTATATTGTATACTAGCTATGTATTTAAATGTTTACTGGGTTGTTTTACAAATTATTTACATAATCCCAGAATTTACATTTTTCATTACTATGATTTATTGTTATAGTTTAGGTTATGTATTGACTTGTTTCACTAGATGGCAGCATAACATTTTTAATATTTAATTATTTATATTTGATTATTTATATTTTAGATCACATGATTTTATTTTATTATGTTACTGGTGAATGTTTGACACAATTACTTATGACTGCATTTAAACAGAGGGTATGAAGGGCTTTTTTCTTAATCTGATGAACCCTTTGTTAAATAAAACCCTTGTTAAAGTCAGATTTTTCTTCTAAGTTGTTTTTTTTTAATTTCAAAATAATTTGGATGGGCATGAAAACTAAAGACAATATAATGATTTTTTTTTTCTTTTATTAAGATAAAGAACTGAAAGTGTATGGGAATGGAAAATGTATTTGTTTACTGAATAATGATTTCAAAGTGTTGAGGAAGATAATTAGAATTCAATTATGGTATAAAATACATCAAAATACTACAAAGGAACACTGATATAAAGATTTATTTTTGTACATTGAATAACATTTGATAGGGTTTTCTAAGGCAATAGATACAGAGATGCAGTAGGACACATACATTTTCTTGATTGTACACACACTTTCAATTATGTAATGTGCTTCACAAAAATATGCTAGGTGAAACTTTAAGATTAGGCTGGTAGTGAATGAGTACAAATATTTCTCAGTGTTGTTAAGTGATACTTAGCATCTATTAAATGTTATAAAGCTATGTGGTACTTAGGGGTGAGACTTTTTGTCATAAACAGCAAGCGACAGTTCTACCGCACGCACGTGTGACACACACACACACACACACACACACACACACACACACACACACACACACACACACACACAGTATTATCCTTCTCTATTATCATGAAGTGAATACAACAGAATTAATTTTACTCATTTGTTTAATGATATTGCAGTTTTTTATATGTAGCTTTAAGTTTGGTATGAATTAAGTACTATAAAACTGTTTACTATGTGTGTGTGTGTGTGTGTGTGTGTGTGTGTGTGTGTGTGTGTGTGTGTATATATATATATATGTATATATATATATATATATATATATATATATATATATATATATATAATAGAAAACCTTAACAATCCCTACAGGATATCTTTCAAAATCTGCTAGTATCCTCATTAGGTGGAGGAGGGGGGTACACACACAGAGATATGGGTTCTGGTGCTTGCTGAAGACATGGATAAAGTGCTTCTATTAAAGCTGCTATATCAATGGCTATAACCCAGTAGATGTTTAGGGCCAACATGGAGGCACAGGCTAGTACTGCCACAGCCATTTCAGAGTTACTAAGGTCAATGCAGGGTGTCCAAGATGAACTCCAGGAGTGCATGTCCAGTATGTCTGATTTTTCAAAGACTAAATCACATACTAGAATACACCATATCCTCTTGTGCTCACCTGCCATGTGTCAGGTGATGTCCACAATGCTGTTGCATCTCTATCTCCATGTGTGGTGGCCATCATGAATATGGGTGGCTAAAATCATTATCATGCAGTGCTAGCATTTCCACAGCTTCATTTGTTGTGCAAGTGACTTTAGCCAGGAGAAGGCATCCCTGGGATCATTACATTTGGCAGCAGTGGCACATCTGGTAATGGACAGTTGTCATATGTTGCCTAGCCAAGACCACTGTGTAACTGATGAAACTCCAAGAAAAGACATCTGTCACAGGTGGGTTCAGACAAGGGATGTTCAACTCACTATCATGCATGACCTGGGCATGTTCAGTACATTGAGCTGCAGTCCTGCAACTACTGTTGTGGCTGTGTCTCAGCAGACACACATGTTCATACCAACACAGCCCCCAGTACATCACACATGTAGACATCCAGTGAGACTGGCCATTCATAATGCCTTTCATATTAATCCCCACCACCCACCCACATACTCAACATCCCTTCATACAAGTGCAGTCTTCCTTTTACTTGTCCTTAGCACTTGCACATTTCCCTACAAAAGACATCCACAGATGCACTCCCAATCCCACCTGTGCAAATGATGGCAACTGTACCCTGCCTTTTGTAAATTGTTACTTGTGTTACTTATATCTGATGCACAGCCTATGCATAAGTAAGCCCTGCCAGTTTTTGAGTTTGCAAACATTACTTTTACTTTAGTGTGCCTGCTTTACTATTGACTAAAGCTATGTGCAAGCTGCTGCCTCCTTGCAAGTGTCACAGCATACTGTGCCAACCTCTGTCTTACCTATTTATCCTTGCTGCTGGCTCCTTCACCAGCACCGCCTGCCTGATGTGCTGTGGACCACTCCTTCTGCAAGTGGTCCCCTGCTGTAATCAACTCCTAAGTAGGAGAGTGTTTAACGCTGCACATACTGCAAATAAGTTTGTATATGTTGCAGGGTTATACTGCAGGGCACTGCTGGATGAGTCCAGATAGCAAAACCATGTTATTAACAGCTCAGGCACATGCTCTACAATGACTCTTGTTTGCAGTAGGCTGCACTTGCACCCCTGGCCCTCTACTTTCTATGAATTTCTGATAAGTGCCATCAGTTAGCAATTAATGCAGTGATACTATTTGTGGTTCAGGTACTTCCTTCCCAGTTTCCCAGTGAGGCCGTTATTTCAATGTGGGTGCAGTTTATGGCCCCCTAAACCTGAGGAAAATGGCTATTTCATAGAAGTCCCACATGGTACTGCCTCTGTCCTCTGTGGTAGTGAGGAATCTCAAATACTCCCCAAATGTAGCAGTATGATATTGAGGAACTGAGTATTTTAGAAACAGATGCCTGAGATACCCCCAATGTGTGCCCTGTTGATCACTGAATGGTCCCTGTAGCTAGTACATGTAAAGTCACACTTACCTTGGTATCCACTGGAATACATAATCTAAGCCTCCCAAGGTCCTGTAGTCAAGGCCGATACATATTCATGATATCCTGCATGGTGTCCTTCTCCACACAGTACCGATCCACAATGTCAGTATCATGGCGAGTATGAAATATGAAGTGTGGTCACCTCTAAGGCTGACAACACATGCCACCATAGCTTATAGTGGCAATAAATATTTTTTGCAATACACATGAACTAATAATGGGGTAACCCCTGATATATTTCCATGGGACACAGTAATGAACACAGAAATTTAGCTGCATTTATTAACACTGATATTACAGTATTCTGGAGTATTCTGCACTTTATATAGTTCTGAATCACTCCACCATCTTCATTTGGCTCATCTGCATACACAGCACCACTCATGTTACTAGCATCGTTCATTACAATCCTATCACATGGCTGTTTAACACAGGCAGCGCTCCTGCTCAAAGTACACTGCAAGTGGTATCTGTGTTTCTGAAATGCATATACCTGTGTGTGGCCACTTTCATGCAGAATAACTTACCTCAAAGTGGTTACGTTTTATGAATCTCAAGGATCATTTTTACGTTCTTTCTTTCTCTCTGTATCTTCCCATCTATCTAGCTATCTTTCTATATATTCGTCATTGTATGTATGTATATGTGTATGCTTGTTTCTATCTATTTTTCTATCTCTCTCTCTCTTCAAAGAAATAATGTACAGACTGAACAGAATTTTTTTTCCTTATGAGATGAAAAAAAGTAGGGGTAATAAAAGAGAAAAGTAATACAGCTATAACATCGAAAATATTGTAAAATTATTCCCCATGACAATTTCATGGCAACATGTTAAGCACAATTCTTGTTTAGCATGTGAGGTCACTTTATATTACTATTATTTCTTTCTCAAGGATATCCCTTTTGGAGATCCATTGTCATTAAAATGTGACCTTTTGCAAAGCTTCTTGGCATATCAGTTCATATAAATGATATCTTAATCCTCCTTTAGTGGTGGGTAAAATATATAACAAGAGCATTTCTGAACTGAGTAATACGCCAACCAAAAAGCTCAATAGTGATAAGGGCAATGCAGTCACACAAGTTCAAGTCAGTGGGGTAAAAGTTCTGAAAACATGAATTAACATTTTAGGTACTTTCTCTTGCATACTAACTAGAAATGTTCTACTGCAATTTTAGCTTAATATGTCAAGCTTCCTGAGATATACTTTGCTCTATGTATATGAAGCATATGCAGTCCTATATGGGATGAACCACTTACAAATCTGAATAGTATTTGGTTTATTTAAAGGGTAGGAACATGATTTCTTTTCAGAATGGGAAATGCAGTGCACACACGCAAAGTACGTTCATGTTTAGATGATGTAAGTCAAGAACTGTACAAATTTATAGACAGATAGGTAGATAGATAGATAGATAGATAGATAGATAGATAGATAGATAGATAGATAGATAGATAGATAGACAGATGCAACATTCCCTGTCCCTGGAAATATTGCAACATGCACAAAAATAAATGAATAACACACTCATTAGATGTGCAGAAATGCCCACATAGCCTCAGTGCAGAATTTCTTTTACATTTAATTTAATGTATTGATTTGTCAGCCAAGTAAGTGAACTGGACATCATGGATTAATGTCTGTTAACATTTCAAGTCACAAAAGCAAGGTAAAGTGCAATTTATATGAGCAATTTAGGCTATTCAATCAAATAGTCTATAGGCTGAAGGCAGAAGAACTCCAGAGTACCTCAAATGGACCATTACAGACATGGGTATAGTGCACAATGACATCTACACTTTAAAAATACAGCCATTTCCTTGCCTTAAAACATGAAGGCATCTGTTTAAGTGATCTATACATATCTAATTATTTTGTCATGAAACACTTACAACAGAATCTTCTACCATTACAAAATATTGGTTACTAGGCAAGACTGAAGTCAGATCACAGCGACCACTTGGAACCAATACTGCAGCATTTCCAAAACATTCCAACTACAATTTTTTCGACTGGCAAATATGAGCACTATCAAAACAAAAAATGTATTTTGTGTTTATATTAGTGGACCTAAAATAATATGTATTTTTGAATGAAGGTGCAGTTGTCAATACCTTAAATATAGAAGAAATTAATAAAATGAACATTTTCATATTCAAATTCAATATGCAAGTGATCTCCTGTTACTAGCATAATCTAATATGATTTCACAGCTGGTTCTAGCACTTCATTCTCTTAACAGTTTCATTATTTTGTGTCAGGTATTTTCTGTAATACTTCCATTTATATTCAAGGGTGGCCACGGTGATACAGCGGTTAGCATTGCCGCCTCACAGCAAGAGGCTCCCTGGTTTGATTCTCGTCTGGGGTGCCTTCTGTGTGGAGTCTGCGCATCCTCCCTGTGGTCATGTGGGTTTGCTCTGGTTTCTTCCCACATCCCAACGACATGCTGTAGGTGGATTGGACACTCTAAATTGGCCCTAGGCATGAGTGTGTGCCTTCTGTGGAAGGTTGGGCACCAGGCTGGCAACTCAACACCATAAAACTCCACTGCTGATCATGACCAGACAGGTGAGCTGCTGTAGCGACCCCTAACTGGGAAAAGAAGAAGAAGACTTCCATTTATATTCAGGAATCAAAAACTGCCAAAAATCGTTAGTAATAGGGGCACAACTTTATAACAAATGAGCAGAGCTAAGGGAATTATGTTTCTTAAAAAAGTCCTTACTTCTTTACCTCAGCTATTTAACAAACTGATTTCTTCCTTTATATGAAAGTTGAACAGCCATTTGTTTAGTTTCCATTTAGTGCTTCATCTCCTATTCCCATGCTCCTCTAAATGGACTAGTTATCAGGCATCAAATGATACCACACTCTTCCTCCTGCCTGCATAGCTTGCAACAATTACTGAATTGCTATATCATTATTAAATATATATTGCTAGCATGAAAAATTGCTTATCCCATTTAATCAAAATTTAGAAAAAAATGCTGCATTTCTTTATCAAAACAGAAAAATTCCAATAGATAGTAAGACTGCATTAGTAAAAACTTTCACAGACATTGCCTTTAGGGATAACAAATCTTTTGTTTAGCCTTTGAGGGGAAGATGAAGAAAAATATGTAGCAATGCATTTCATTATTTTCTAAAAACAGTGAACTGCATTTTATCTTTTATGAAGCATTTTACTGCTTTGTTCCTTTTGCTAATTGGATAGTTTCCATCCGGAGTTCATTATGCTTCCAGGAACATTCAGCGTTTCATCCGATATAAAGATAGTAGCTTTTCTTTCCATGTGCCATTAGCAATGTGACCACAGATATTAGGTCAGTGTAAGTACCTGATCTTGCTTTAGATAATTGTTTTTTCTTGTCTAAAGACAGACTAGCCAGAGTTGACGAAGGTAGGAGATTAAGAATTGCATGGTGCTCCATGCCCTTACAGTGCACTGTTATACACAGTGCCATATTGTTCTACATAGTTATTGTAATAAAACAAATAAATCTTTGACTGATATATGCAATGCATCCTTAAACTAAACACTTGATGAGTGGATGGGAGATCGTAGGTTTACCCCGGCTATCACTTCTGTGTCACTGTTAGACAGAGGCACAGTATACTAACCTCAAAAAAAGGCATAGCAAAATTAATTTAAAATGGGTGGCGAAAGCCAAACACACTCTGGCTAGGCTTATAAATGCCCTAGGTCAGATAGCCTAGTATGAACCTATGAACCTATGAACTAATACATAACACATTTAAACATATTTAAAATATATACTTATAGCATTTTTAGGACCATGCAGACACACGAAACAACTAAGGGAGATACACTATATGACAGTTCAATGGGCTCCTATATACAAAGCTACATTGCTTGGATTTGTTAGAAAAGTAAAACAAATATACTTCAAATAACAGCTGTAAAATTTCCTCATATTTTAAAAGTGATACCAATTAAGACTGAAAGCACACTCTTTGATGTATACATATATATATATATATATATATATATATATATATATATATATATATATATATATATATATGTGTGTGTGTGTGTGTGTGTGTGTGTGTGTGTGTGTGTGTGTGTGTGTGTGTGTGTGTGTGTATGTTTAAGAACAGTGAAGACATGCATACTGCTGTGAACCATTTTGCAGTGGGACAAGCTTTGCTCATTGCTGACTGTATAGTAAAATAAGGACACTTTTTTTGGTTTGTCAAGTGAATTATCTAACAGCTACTCAGAGGTTTGTAATTTTATAGGTTGATACTAGGCTAACAACCACTAGGGCCTTTATCAGCCTAGCCAATCATCCTAAACATGCCCCGTGAGTTGTTTTGTGCTAGAGGATATTTTAGGGGTATATGTTAGTTAGGATATTATTTAATGGCTGCCTATGTCCATCAACGGACAAGGGTGTCAGTCCAAGGATGACTTTCTGATTTCCCATCTACTAGCCTGGGTTAATCTTGAATAGAGTGTTAGGGAAGGGCTCTGCTTCACATGGATGGAAAACCTATTCCAGTGAATGGGAATTCTTTATGAGATATACTTGTCCCTCTAACATTTCCTATTTAACTTACAAGGAAAATTTAAATCCTTAGATCTGGTAGTTCTAATGCTCATTTTGTGGCTATGCAAAAGTTCCATAAGAGTGGGATGAATGCCAGGCACAGATCACCTCTCGGCAATCTGCAGGAAACAGCTGGCTGAGAGGTAATCTCAAGAAAATAACACTGTCTTCTGAGTGTTACTGATACTGTCAACATAAAATGAAATTCAAAATCAGCCACTGTTTTTGTGCAGTGAGAAAATACATTAATTTGCAGTGCTGATGTATCATTCTCTGTACCCAAATAATTAATCATTGTTGTCACTGGTATATGAGGTGACCATGTAAAACATTATGCAGCCTATCTAATGTTATTTCATCACCAATGGGTACAGCTTCTTGCTGGATCAATATGTGGTGATGTAAGATATTACCAGGTCACTTAATGGCAGGGAAGCAGTATCACCAATGTAGCAGATGTGTGTGTGTGTGTGTGTGTGTGTGTGTGTGTGTGTGTGTGTGTGTGTGTGTGTGTGTGTGTGTGTGTGTGTGTGTGTGTGTGTGTGTGTGTGTGTGTCTGTTTGAACAAGAAAGAGAAAGAGAGACCTTTATGATCCTGTTGTTAAGGAGAGAAGTGAGGGTTTGGATAAAATGCTCAGACTCAACAGAGACTAAAGCAGTCAAAGAGTTAAGTGTAGCCATGTTAGTGGACAGCAACATTTGGGGTTCCAGGAAATGACTGGAAGTAGTCCAAAAGTAAATCAACCAGCTAGAGTTAGATCAATGATACCATAGTCCTCTGTTAAAGCTTGCATGCAGAAAAGTGAAATAATCTGAAGTCAAAACAATGACAACAAACACAGGAATTCAAACAGTGCTCTACATAAGGATTCAGAGGACACTTTATACACTATTATGACCTAACATATAGTCTAGTAGAGTCATTCTCATCCATAATGGAGATTCAGGGAGATGCTGATGTCTGTGTGCTCTAGAACAAATGTCTTCATGAGATAAAGGCTTTGTAACACTACTTGAGATACAGACAAAAAGACACTAGGCAGTATTTTGTATTCTTTTAATGAAGTGATAAGGAAAGCTTTCTTTTATATTGTGACTTGTCAGTAGATGATGTAGCTAAGCACAATATATAATTACCAGCCAGGACTCTGTATTCTATCAAGGTCTGATGTTGGTTATTAATACTAAGATTTTCCCTCTTTTTTTTTTCCTAATAATGTCCACTCATTCCACAAAGCCATCATTTCATGTAACACGCTATCAATGATTTATCATTCATTTTTGACTTTATAGATTTATTTAGCAGTACACCTCTTACAAGCTTACAGTGTCATAGTTATACAAACAGGCACTGTGTAGCTAAAATATTATTAGCCAAGTCATCTTACTTTAAATTTATGCAATGGATTTTAATACCTTCTGGGACAGGATTTATAGCATTTGCAATGGCATAGTACAACTTTTACTTTATACCACACAGCACTATGTATCTTTATATGCAAACACCAGAAAGTGTAAAACAAGTAGGAAAAAATAATGCAGTGGCAGAAACTTGACATATAAAACACAATTCAGAAGTGTAACATTGTAGAAGCAACGTTGTACCATTTAGCATGTCACTAATCGACTTCTGCTCAAGATTTGCATACTGTGCTATCACAGTGAGACTGAAAAAATTAAAAGCAGTTCAGTTATGGGGGGGGGGAGAGAGAGAGAATGACTCATTTACACAGAGCCTGTGTATCTCATGCATTAATATAACAACCAGTGGGTTTAACATTTATGGGAGGTTGGCATAATGGTTGTGGTGTTTATCTTACAGACACAAAGTGCAGGGTTTGCCCCCCACATTTGGCAATTGGCTAAGATTAAAATGGTCCACAAGGGCAGTTAGCCCATTACTAATCAAAGAACCTATCTAGGTTTGTAAGGTCTCTAGGGTCATTAGCCTAGAAAACTTCTATGAAAGTGTGAACCTGTAAATATACAAACTCGAGAAACAGCTTGACAACAAGGTAGTTGGTCTGTAAGCAGTCTGAAAATCATTGCACTGAAACTGGATGAATAATGAATGGCTAAATTCTAATCATTAAATCAATACATCTTGAATAAAGTAAATGGATTTTCCCACAACTAGGAAAGAAAACAATGAATACCTATGGAATTCTAGCCTTCCACCTCCAAGCCTCTTTCTTCTTCACCCATTCTTCATCTCCAAACACTGATTGGAAGGCTTTCCTATTTCAATAAAGACTGATTTTAGTTAATATCAGACACTTGGGTGAAGGAGATAACTGCCACAGGCTTATAAAACAGAATTCAAAATCTTATTCCCGTTCTAGTGATAAAATAGCAAACAACAGACAGACTGACACTGTACAACTGTATTTGCACTAAACTGTATTTATTATTGCCGAACAAACACTGCTTTCAAAGTTTTATCAATTCAGTACAACATGGATAATGACAATTCTTGCTCTTCCTTTTAATGTCTCTGCATGTCCCTTTACCAAAGAGAAAATGTCCAAATATAATGCAAACAGTTCTTGGTTTATATAGTCTTTTAGTTCTGCTTTTGTGTCTGTGGCTGATGCTCTTTCCCCAGCAGTTTCTGTTTACTTGTCTCTTGTTTTTCCTTTTTCACAGACCACCATGCCTCATTTCTGCCAGTTATTTCCTTAAAATACGTTATTCATTACTCAGCAACTCAGAAGTGCTTATTATGCTTCTTTATCATTTCTCACAGGATGGCATCAGTTACTAACTTTTTATGCCCATAGCCACATGTTGCTAGCTAAGCAAATATTTTTACTTTGTATTGCTGAGCTGGACAATAAGCAAATATTTTTACTTTGTTTACTGCATATTTTGAACATGATTATATTGCTGAGCTGCACATGTTTGTCCTGTAGCTGCCTTGTACATTAGATTCTGCATGCAGCACTTTTAAACCTGTACTGTTTCATTCAATGTTTAATTCATTTAAACCTGGGGAAAAATAGTTAGTTTACATAATATCTATCAATTCCTCCTTTTATTTTAAAATTAACAAAAATGTCTACAACAAAAGCATTTCTTCTTTGTTAATACTATTTGCATTGCTAGACATGTTTATGATTGAAATTTGACTCAGTTTTGTCAGCACACACTTTTATGCACATGCACATAATCATTATCAGAAATACTATTACAATGTTAGCTATAATGGCAGTGGTGATGTTGCCACCATTGCCTCACAATCCTGAAAACAACCTACTTAGCCAGTCACTCCAGTCACTGTTCCAGGTCTTTCTGGAATTTTTTGCACTTCAGCTATTCTCTCTAAATGCTGTTGGATTGATTCTGATTTATCTGGAATATATGTACAGCATTCCTAACCTATTAGGCTGCACTTACCCCACTGGGAAGCAAGTAAGAAATAGTCCTCATTGCTGTTATTTCCACTGTAATGTCTGAAATAGCTCCCTATGTAGCATTTCCCAATACTTCAAGCAATGTGCTTAACTTTCTTAACTCCCATATGGCCTTTGGTGCTCCATACCAAAGAAGAATGCCTGCTCTGGATATTACATCATCTCCTAAGTCCATGTGTTTTAAACTTTTGCTTACTGCTGCATTAATATGATTGTATACCCACGATTGATCTAAATTTCCTATTGCATTTTCTGCCTGTTTCTTTCTAGCATTTCTAACCCTACCATGGGGTAAATTTTCTGTAATTCTCATTATGGGTATTACATAACCCACATAGCAACTTCCTGTCCAATCCATAGGCAGCTATTTGTAGGTTTTTGATTTACAAATGTAATATTCCCCTTCACATAGAATGCATATGGAATTATTTTGTTTTTCTATCACTAATCTTTTTTGCAAAAATCATTTAGAGTGTTATTGCTTTTTGTGATTGTTTGTATACTTGACCTCTTTTAAGACCCCCTTCTTTTCTATATTCTATTAAGTTTATTTTAATTACACTAATGTTACATGTGCTGTTTCCTACAAACTGTTCCCCTGTATGCTGTATACATATACTTCTTCTGGGGACACACTGTACTTTTAATATGGGAATTCCTATCCCTTTCTTGTTAGCACAGAATCTATTCTCATGTAGCATTTGTACAGTTTCCTTTAGCGTCATAGGTACTGCTTTAAAAGTTATCCAGTCTTTAGTCATGGGTATGGGCATACATACCCAACATGTACTTGTATTGTTCAGTTTTGCATATGCCATTTGCATTAAAGTAAACATGTTAAAATTGGGTAGCCATTCCCTCTCTTTCTTTAGGTTTATTTTTTTGTTTTTTCATTCCATAGTCTTCTGTCATTTGTATTAAAAACACTACATACAATAAAAACAGGATGAACAATATTGCAAATACAGTTTTTATTTATTTATTTATTTATTTTATTTCGCATTTGTTGACTGGGCTAGTCTAACTGCATATATGTCCATTTTCACTAGAGGCCCGGGGAGAAAAGCTCCAACACAGATAAAAGACAGACCAAGGGTTTTTTTTCCTAAAAAATATACAAGACATAGATGCTATTTCTACACATTCAAAAGAGCTATTTACAAAAAGTAGCACAAGATATTTACTTGTAATAGTAACTAAAAAAAAGTATCTAATTTCTGGTTTACGTTTTACTATTGCACTACAGGACCTATGTTTAGTGGAGAGAATAGAGTTAGTAGAGATATTAGTAGCAGTACTAATAGGTTAATCAGGGTTACAACAAGAGCAAAGCCAGTGTGTATTAAGGAAAAATTTGAGTTTATGTTTGAAGAGTGATAAGGTAGGAAGGGAAGTAAGTTCACTAGGTAGATGGTTCCAGTTTTTCCCAGTTGTGTTATAGAACAGTGAGTCCCCTGCCGTGTTATTAGACTTAATGTTAACTAGAAGTTTGTTGGATGAATGTAAGGTATTAAGATTTTTATAAGAAGTTATGAGGTCTGAGAGTATTGGAGTATTGTTAGGCTGGTAAAGGATTTTATGGGCAATAATTAGTTGGTTGAATTGAAGCTAATTTTGTAGTTCAAGCCATCCAAGTTGTTTGAGGTTATGACAATGGTGGGTTCTGAAGGGTTTACCAGTAGCGAATCTGGCAATGTTGTTATAGGAGGTGGCTAGTTTGAGGAGATTAAGTTTTGATAGATTGGTATATATTGGTGAGACATAGAGAAGAGTAGAGATTAGATGGGAGTGGGCAATGGTAGTTCTTGCTATTGGTGTAAGGAATGACTTGACTCTATACAGGGAGCCCGTTTTTCTGTTAACCGATTTTATAGTGTTGTTAATGTGGGTATCAAAGTTAAGGTCATTGTCTATTGTGATCCCTAGGAGTTATGTGATAGAGTCAGGGGCTATGAGGGTGCCATTTTTAGAGATAATTGAGAAATCAATAGGTGTGGACCTATGAGTAGTAGTAAAGAGCAGGAGCTTTGTTTTTTTTGGGATTCAAAAGGCGACAGCATTTCAAGAACCAGGTCTCAACTATGTTAAATACTTTCTGGGTTTAGATTTGGCTGTGCAGATTAAAGTAGAATCATCTGCATATTGTATACAAGTTGCATTGGGAATAGCTAAGTAGAGATCATTAATGAAGACTGAAAATAAGAGAGGACCGAGAATGGAGCCCTGGGGGACACCCAATATGACAGGCAGGTGGGATGATAGATTATTCTCCCAGAATACTGCCTGTTGCTCAGGTAGGATGTGAACCATTTTACGGATAGAGAATCAAGGGAAAGTGATTTGAGAAGATAGATAAGCAATGTATGGTTTACCATATCAAAAGCCTTTGAAAGATTAATAAATAGAGTTGAAGAGAGTACATTGTGGTCCGGTTTCTATTAATGGTGTCCGTAAAGGATAAGAGGGCAGTAGTGGTACTATGGAAAGGCCTAAAGCCATACTGGTGTTTAGCTAGTATGTTACTGACAGTTAGGTGTCCTATTAACTGATGATGAATACATTTTTCTATTATTTTTGCTAAGAGGGATAGAAGAGCAATGGGCCGATAGTTAGAATATTGAATTGAGTTACCACCTTTGTGTAGGGGGATAATGTGTGAGATTTTCCAGATGGCAGGGATGGATACTTCCTTAATGGTTCTATTCATCAGGATTGATATTGGATAAGCTACAGCTTTAGCTGCTTTTTGCAGATATTAAGCTGGGATCTGGTCAGCAGAGGGGGTACAAGGCTTAAGTTTTGCTAGGAGTTTGAAAATGAAGTTTGTAGAGATGGGTTGTAGTTGGAAGATAGAGTGTTAGTCATGGGGGTAGGAACGCTGGAGGTATCAGGGGATAGCTGACTGGCTAGAGATTGGATGGCTTCTGTGAAAAAGGAGTTAAAGTCATTAGCAGTTTGAGAGGGAGTCTCATGACTAACTCCTAAAGGGGTTGGCGTTCTAGAGTGTCCTGCGTGTAGGAGTCTATTGATACTAGCCCAGAATTTTTGGGGGTTATTTTGGTGTGTTTGCTGTATTTGACAGTAAAAGTTTTTTTTTTATCTAGGAGAATGGATTTTTTAGTTGCATTTCTTATTTGTCTAAATATTTGTTGCTATGATGTGCTTTTAGAAGTACGCCACTTAGTCCAGGCTTTATTTCGAAGTAGGATTTTTTGCTTGGTATCTTTGGTGAGCCATAGGGCATGTTTTGACCTAATTCTTATTTTACGTTTGCATTTTAAATGCAGTTAATATGCATTTTAACCTATTCTCCTCTCTTCTGTCTTGTTCTAGATCCATTTCCGATCCTTGTTCTGGATCCATGTCCATGTCTTATCCTTGTGATCTTTCAAAACAGTAAGTCATTGTGTGTAAAACAGATAACACTTCATTTACTCATTTTTCTTCTGAATTTTTATTACTTTACACTGATCCCTATGTACAAGAATGTTTTTTAAGCTTTTTTGCATTGCTCACTTTTAGGACTAAAGGTCTTATTTTTTCTTTTATTTCAAAAGGTCCTTGCCAGTTACTGTCCCAAGGACCAGTTTTATTGAATGTTTTACTTTACTTTCAGTTTGAATGTTTTCTTCTTCTGGAAGTACTGGAACCTTTTTCCATAACTGGAAAGCTTGTTTTCTGGCCATGCCTTGGCATATTTTTTGCAGGTCTTTCATGCTGATGCTTTGCTGCTTCCAGCAGTGGTCTCTGACTTTGGACCTCTGGATCGAAAGGGAACTTTAGGTTTTTTTTTCTGCCTGTCATCACCTAAAATGGGGGAAATACCTGTCTTGCTATTGAGTGATGATCAGATCCCCATCAAAATGTTAGGTAAATATTTTACCCCAATCATTTCCTTTTTCAATGCATGTCTTTTTTAACCTGTCCTTTAAAGTTCTATTCATTTTTTCCACAATCCCATTTGATTGTGGATGGCATGGTACATGGAATCTTTATTGAATCCCAAATATGTCTCATAAATCTTTCATCATTTTACTGACAGACTGTGGTCCATTATCTAATTCTATTACCCAGTGACAAAATATGTTTTTCCATAGTGATTATGCTGTCACTTTAGCTGTCATTCCTTTGGTCAGAATTGATTCCACCTAACAGTATCCATCCTTTGCTGGAGGCAGAGGGCCTGCATAGTCAATTTGTATCGCATACCATGCTTCATCTGCTGTGGGTAGCCTGGACAACTGCAGCTTTTTAAATTTTGCATTTGTCTGAATATATATCAGACGTTCATCCTTCACTACTTTACGCAATTTTATTTCAGATTTGGAGTCCATTACTTTTCGTTTATTAATGGCCATAATTTTTCCTTTGCACATATCCCAGTATTTGGTGATTAAACTTCATTAATTGTTTTGCAACATGATATGGAATGTATGGTAGTCATATGTAGAAATGCCTATCTACCCCATTACTTTCTAATTCACATTGTTCTAGCTCTTCTAGTACTCCCTCTTCTTGATGGATTTCTTTCCAGATCCATGTCTATCTTTCTCCCTCCTCCAGGGACCGTACTTTGGGAATTCACTACATAGGCACTGTCACTGTAAATGTTCACTAGGTTATATCGCTGCCAAACATATTATAGCTTCTAAATTTGCCAGTTGAGCTGACGTATCCTGGTAATTTTACAACAACTGGCTTATCACCCTTTCTCATTGTAGTTACTGCAAATTCATTACACAGTTGGAATATGGTAGTCATGATCTGCTTTTAATGGTGACTTACCTGCTTTTTCCAGATCTGCCATGCTGTCATGTGGTTTACGTTCATATCCAATAAAATTGGATAGATAATATTTGCCTCCCATTTCTGTGTGTACATTTCTTGTACTGTATGTAGCCAAACAATATGAAAAGACTGTCTGACTAACTCCTTCCATAATTTTGTTCATCTCACTACTACCCAACATTGTTCTTAAAGTCTGATGTGGGGTCTGTACTATTACCCCTGAGAACATGGTCAAATCCTCCGTTGGTTTGATTTCCCCATATATGGCCAAAAGTTCTTGAATTCAGGGATGATATACTTTTTCTACCAGAGTCATTTTCCGTCTGTAACTCTCTCCATTCCTGAAGAGATTCCATGTGGCCAAGATTGTAAAAGAACAACAGAAGGTGTTCCATTTCCTGCTGCTGCTTGCAAAATAAATGGCAATTTATTAATAGAAGCTATTAGCACCATTGCCTGTGCCAATTTGTGTTTCAAAAGCTTTAACGCTTCTTCCTCTATGTGGCTCCATTTTAGAGTCATTTCATCTTTTTGTTCTGACAGCATTTTATAGAGGGGAGCTGCAGCCACGGCATAGTCCTATATAAATTCCCTGTTGTAGTTCATGATTGCCATAAATTTGTGTAAATCTGGAATTGTCAAAGGTTTTGCCAACTCCAGGATTGCACACATCCTTTCTTTACAGGGAACCATTCCTGGTGGTGTGATGACTGTTCCTAGGAATTTAACTCCCTGTGATCAAACTTGCATTTTGTCTTTGTTTTCTTTAAACCCTGCTTCCTGAAGTTAATTTAGAAACATTTTCAGTAGCTTTAGATGCTGATCATCTGATTCTGACTGTATTAATATATCATCTAATCATCTAATCATCAAAACAGAAGAGCTTCATTCCACCATCTCTTTATATAACCCTGACATCATAGTCATTACTGAAACATTGCTTAAAACACATATCAGGGAGACTGCCATAACCTCACCCACTTATAATATTCTCAGGTCAGACCAGGTGCATAAAAGAGGTGGTGGATTAGCCCTATTTCACAAAACTAGCTTAAAAGTTCAATTCCTACACAAAGATACCGGAGACTTCAAAAATGCTAAAACCTTATTTGCAAAACTCTCTTTAAACCAACACAAACATCTTAACTTAATTGGCATCTATATACCCCAGGTGAGAACCTATGCATCCTAGACTCTATACTCCACTGGGCCTTCCACTTCTTTCCCCAGGAAACCATCATATTAGGTGATGTTAACATCAACTGGAGCTGTATCCACTCTCCCACTCCCACCTGCCATATCAATCTATAAAACTTCACCCAACTCATTCAGTCCCCCATGGTTATAGACAAGGTCACTAAAAGGGAATCCACATTAGACTGGATCCTCACCAAACAATCCCAATATTGCCCACCAATGTGGCACACTGGCCAGTGCTCTCAGTGACCACAACCCCATCTTTATCCTTAGACATAAGCTGAAATCCAACAACTCCTCCTCCCTCCTACAAACCCACTCCCACTAAAACTTCCTCAAAGAGGATTTCCTGACAACATTAAAATATTGTGACTGGTCTCCCATCAAAACCCTTTCACAAGACAGAGCAGTTGATTATGTCAACTCCACATTGCTAAACATCCTCAATCACGTAGCCCCCATCAAAATAATTAGGGTACGCAGTAACCCCACCCCCTGGTTCCAAAAAACTACAAAAACCTTACTCCAAAATAGGAACAAAGCCTGTAAAACCTGGTGCCATCATAAAAAACCCACAACTAGGCAAGCCTTTCTTGAACTTCGGAATAAGGCTAAAAAACAGGTAAAGCTGGATAAGCAAAATTACTACATCTGCCTACAAAAGAAATATACTACCAACCATCAGAAATTCTGGGTAATAGTAAATAGTATCTGCCAGCCTGGCAAATCCACCACACCAACCCCCAATACAACCGACACAGATTTAGACATATCCTGCAGCTTTAACAACTATTTCACTTCTTCCATACTCAAGCTCATAAATGATTCTACTCCCACCAACAACCTTCAACTCCCTAAGACCTAACAAAATATCATCCCCTTCTCACTCAAGCCAGTACCAACATCCACAAAAATTCTTAACTAAACTCAACCCTACCACCCTTGCTGCTTACCACCTCCCCACCGAATACCTCCAACTCGCATCCACTGTCACATCCTACTCTATTTTATTACTAATTAACAGATCCATTACTGAAAACACCATGCCACCTTGTGGAAAACCTCATTTATTATTCCCCTTCACAAAGGCGGCTCCTCTACCGACCTCTCTAACTATCGCCCAATAGCAATTCTTTCACCCCTCTCAAAGATTCTAGAGAGGTGTATCCATCACCAAATCCTCTCCCACCTCCTCTTCAATAACCTTCTTTCCTCAAACCAACACGGTTTCCACCCATCCCACAGTACTTCCACTGCCCTACTCAGATTCACCAACACTATAAACGTCTACAGGAACCAAGGTAAACTAGTCTCAGCTACCTTCCTTGACTTATCCAAAGCATTTGATGTAGTATCTCACAAGAAACTTCTAACTTGCATCTCTGACCTCAACTTTAACACCCCAACTCTGCTCTGGTTGAAGAGCTGCCTCGACAACTGCCAACAGTCTGTCAAATGGATCAGCTCCCTATCTCCCCCACTCCCAGTCACCCTAGGCATACCCCAAGGTTAACTTTTTGGCACACGTCTTTTTAATATCTTCACCAAACAACTCTACCTAGCTACCACAAAAGCCATTATACTCCAATATGCTGATAATATTACCCTCATATGCTCTGCATCCAACTTCCAAATTCTACAACAAAAAGCCCAATTAGCCTTCACTGAAATTGAGAACTGGCTCAATAACTCATAGCTGATATTAAACCCCCAAAAAAACATAACTCATGCTGTTCCATCCAACCAGGTCCAACAACCTCTCCTTTTCCAGAATCTCCACTAACAAGATACAAATCTCCCCTTTATCAGAGGCAAAACTCCTAGGAATTACCATTGACCAACAGCTCAAATTTAACAAACACACATCAACAACCATCTCTAAAGTCCACAAAAATTAAGCTCCCTCTTTAGATGCAAAAGGTATCTAACCTCAGAATCCTGTATTGCCATAGCAAGAACTCACCTCCTATCTATAATACTGTACACTTCCCCCACACTAATAAATCTAAATAAAACTGACTTGAATAAACTTTCCACCTGCTATAGCAAAATTGCTGGATTTGCCGCCAATGCCAAATCACATTCCCACCATTGCCATACCCTACAGACCCTTCATTGGCTAGAATCCCCCAACCTACTAAAGTATCACCAACTCAACTTAGCACCAAATACTGTACTATCCTGAAAACAGCCCTGCCCTGACCAGCCTTCTTAACTTCTACAATTCTAATAGATAACTACGCTCCAGCAACAAAGCCTTAATTGAAACCATCTCATGCAAAAACAACTCTGGAAAATCTCTCTTTGCCCATGAAATTGCTAAGTCTTGGAACAACTTCCCTACTGACCTTAGACTTCTAAAATGTACATCCTCTTTTAAGATTCTCCTGAAATCATATCTCTACACCAATCTCTTATGCAATTGCAACAACCCTCCATAAAGCCACATATAACTATAGGGATATGTATGAATGACACAAGTGCATGCTCTGCCATGGTTGCTATATAAACATATTATATATTGTTCATGCTATGTAACACCTGTATGACAAGTTGCTCACTGTAAATATTGTAAACATTGTACAAAATGTTATCTGTTCATTGATTCCCAGAAAAGGACAATGCTGCAAATAGATATTCCCCGGGATTCATGAACCTTGCGCCAGGCGCCAGCATAGCGTCGGCGTTATAACGCCAAATATGGCTGCTTAGCGATTCAGGTATGAATGAATTCCACGTGCACTACCGGCGCAGGACCGTCCCGGCGTAGGTATGCAAAACACACTGTGTGCGGTATTGCACCATGCAAATGAGGGCAATAGCGATCCACGAGTGGCGCGAGGCGTAAGAACGCGGCAATGTAAACCAAAAACGGTTTACATTTACCCAAACATACCGGAGGAGTAACGGAAGGCTGTCAAAGTCAGGTATCATATAGGTGCAATATGCCAATGTGGAAAGGCACCGAGAATGTCCAAAGAAAATATGCACAAAATGTAAAAATGACATAAATGGCACGTCATTAGAAAGAACAGCAGACCCCGGGATGTGTGCACAGAAGTTGTAAAGCAATGAAATAATATGATAATGTCCGAAAAGAGCATTAGAACACAAATCAGCTGCACAGCCACCACACACCATAGTATGTATGTAAAGCTGCAACCCCAGCGCAATGGTTGTCAAGGAGTGGAGGCGGTGTCCGCGCCGTAACCAGGTATTAGTAGTCAATTCCATGCAAATGAGGCAGATAATAGTGAATCACAAAACGGCCAGCGTAAGGATGGAGCAAACGCGTAGCGGTACTACACCGAGGAGTGGCCTACACCAGATACATGTCAACCACACAGGGGTGTGCCACTGTAGGAGGAAGGAGATTGGAGGACAGCAAACCTAGGCTGTACAATGCATATTACAGCATCATGACTGGCGTGTTAGGAAATAGATGCGCTGACAGTACAGAATGCGCGTACAAATGCATGTGCACGAGGACGACTACGTTCCCGAAACCAGTCATGTGACGGCCTCACCGGCAACAACCAGGGATATAGGAAGGTAATGCTGAGAATACGAGGAAATGCGGAAGCAGTGTAAATGTATCCGTAACGAGCAATTAACACCAATCAATGCAGGAAGGGCAAACGCCGGCAGCTGATAAGTCTGCATGCAGACTCCTGCAGAACGGGAAAGGGGAGGCATATGAGAGCAAAGATAATAGGGGATGTAGTAGAAATGCAAAGAGCAAAGAACCGAAATAGCACAGCCAAGTACAGATGTAGCATAACTGCGGCGGCAGATAAAATGCATCATATGCCATGTGCGTGCAGGATGCAGTAATGTAAGATGCCAGGCGAAGGCAATGCAGGCAACTGTAATGTTACACTACAGGCAGTACCGTTGCAGCTGCAAGCGTAAAACCACGGAAATAATCCATGGATAGGGCCGCACAGACACACCCAATGACATCACCGGTATACAGCACAACAGTAATAAATGTGAATCGCACAACACACAGCGATTTCCCAAACGCCGCACCGTAGGGTGTAAACAGACGGGGAACTTTTAACATGTATATGCTGGGTGCCGCCGTGGCCGTGATGCATAGGTATGTGGCAGAGACAGACGGAGTTGCGGAGGGTGGTGCCGACAACTACCGTAGGCCTCACAGGAGAAGGAGAGTGTTCAGACCAAGGGTGACCTACCAGGGGCTGCGAGACCTGGAGATAGTAGAGCTACAGGGTGGACAGGGACACGTTACAGCAAATAGTGGAGCTGTGCCGGCAGCCTGAGAACAAGAGACAACAGAGGGGAGCCCATCCCAGTGGACACAAAGGTATGTGTGAGCTTGCGAATACTGGCTACAGGTACCTTCCAAAGGCCCACCGGGGACATAATGGGCATCTCACAGGCATCAGCATCCAGGGTACTACACCAGTTCCTGGATGCCATGTTACCACATGCCCATGAGCACATAAAGTTCCCCACATCTCAGGAGGAGTTGGCTAGCAATATGCGCCGCTTCCACCGTGTGGCACAATAGCCGGAGGTCCTGGGTGCGATAGACTGTACGCACATAGAAATCAAGTCACCACCTGGGGAGCAGGGTAGACGCTACATAAACCGCAAGGGATACCCTCCATCAATTGCCAGGTCGTATTGCAATGCGCAGGGCATTATCATGGATGTGTGTGCTGGCAGCCCTGGAAGCTACCACGACTCCCATATCTGGCATGCCTCACAGCTGTATCAGGTATTCGCCAGTGGGGACATCACACAAGGTCACCTTGTGGGGATGCTGGCTACGCACTGGAGCCGTGGTTGATGACACCCATCAGAAATGCACACACAGACTTGCAACAACGCCATAATGTACGACAGGCAGAAACGAGAATAATCATAGAGCGTGTGTTCGCGATGTTGAAATCACGGTTCCGGTGCTTGGATACATCCGGTGGAGCCTTGCAGTACTCTCCAGGCACAAGTGCCCACATATTCATAGTATGTTGTATGCTACACAATATGATTCTGCGGAAACAGCTGCTGCAGGGACATAATGCCGGAGGGCCACCAAGCCCGCCACAACTGCCAGGGCAAGCACAGGCACAGGGCGGGCGCCACGGACACACTGAGCCAGCCCCAGTAGGTAGACAGAGGCGTACCCAATATGCCTACGCCCTGGCAAAGAGGGAACGATAGCACATACTTTGACAGTGTAGGCCCCATGGACTGACACCTCCTGACCTGCACACACAGTAAAATGGACGCCACACAAACATGTCCGCCCGTAATGTGTACCGTATGTGCGGACGTATGTGTGACCCGAACAAAGGCACCGGCCAAACACTGCACACACAATAGTCAGCAGAGCATGGAACGCCAACACCTCAACGCACGCCGGTTAAACAGCACACGGCGTAGCCATATGCTGCCACTATCGCGCAAGTCGACCACACATGTACGCATTTGCATACACAGATACGAAATACATATCAGTACACATGTAGAAATATATGTACGCATACACAGATAGAAAGGACAACAGGGTAATATGGAACCCAGGGATGCAAGGTCACAGATAAGTAAGACGCGAAATCACCACATATTAAACATAGTGACCGACAACCCGATCATCCTGGAGGGTGGGCAGGGCAGGTAACGCCAGCCATGGAAATGTTAACCTGCAGCAATACATATCCGCGTGTCGGGATGGTCACCGGTCCACGGTACAGTAACGGGATATGTGTAGGGTCACCACCTGTCCCACGTGAGGGACAGTCCACCTTTGGGCAGTTGTGTCCTGCAAAAACAATGACAAAATGGCAAATGTCCTGAGATTGTAGGACAAAACCATTTCCCATAATTACTCTATTAGTTGCAGAAAACAGTTATTTTGTAGAAGAAACATCTAAATATGATAATAAACAGAATAAGCAACTGTAATGCTACAGCTTTGTATTCCGTCAAAAAAGTGAATCGCTGTCCTCTGTACTGGCCGTGGGTATGTGTTGGCATGCAAAACCTGACGTACGTACTAAAAATGTCCCACCTTGGCCATTTGAAAAGGTGGCAACCCTACATATGTGCGTGTCATATCCACAGGACATGAGTGCGGAGCCGGCGATGCGGCCAACGTAGGTATTGTGTCCAACCGTCGGGGCGAAAGCGGAAAGCATACCAGTGAAGTGTACGACATTATGAGGAACGTAGCTCATCTGGGGTGTAAAACAGTGCATGTTCCTCGCAGTTCCTCCAAGTTCCACATTGAAAATGTCTCTCAAACAACCATTGTTAGGAATGTATATAAATGACATCCTGGTAAATAGAATGTACTCATAGTAAGTTAGTAAAGGTTCTTCACTGTAAGTAAATCAGCATATCATAATCAACCTATGACCTACTTAGCTGAAGTTGTCACTATGCCATTACTATGTGTTCCACATTATGCCCATGTGTTTCACATTACTACTGTGTGTGTTCCCCACTCCGGCAATAGAAGGTTGACAGCCATGGCGGCAATATGTGTATGTGTGAGGTGAGGTTGTTGTGTGTTCCGCTGTGTGTGTGTAATGTGTGTGCCAGTGTAAACTGTGTATGAAGGTGACATGTCACAGCCGGAGTGTAATAATAGGCGTAGGCATACAGTACAGGAACCATAGGCGTATGTACAGCAGTACCCACAAAGTAGTACCGACATCTCCTCAGTGGCTATGCACGTGGCGACGTAAAATGATGCAAAGCGCAAATGTCCCAAAGTGTACCACAGGGCCATAGCAAACAGGAGATGCAAAGGACGCATGTACAAACCACGACCGTAGGTATGGCGGCCATAATGTACACTCCACACGGTCCGTCGGCAACGTTACACAGCATCAGGCATGTACGGCGAAAATACGAATGTGCCATCCCGGCACCGATCGTGAACAGTCACGGTCTGGTAAATACCGCGGTGTGTTCCACGACTGTGACGTAAGCAAGCGGCACACGAATAGGAGGCTACCGGTAGCATACAGTCCGCCCCAAGTATAGGACCACAATCACCGTAACTATCAGCGACAAAATGCCAATGGATGGTAGGCACGGACGAACATCCGCAGATATATAACCGATGTGAAGGAGGAATACGTGCAGGAAGCACACATGCAGGCGATACCGACAGCAGACGACATCAACAAAACAAACATTCCCGGAACAACACACAGGTAACCCGCAGCTCCCTAAGCACGGATGGAGCACACACACAAGCATATCTGGTATGTATAAATGCAAGACTCACACACCGTCCCCGTCACCCACATCCGCAGATATACCCCATTGCACATATCAAAGGGATAACAGCTAAAACAGTAGCAAACACATACAGGCAGTGAATGACAGCGGCATACCCACAACAAGCTCCTGGGAAACACTAGCAGCGGCTCATGCATCCATGCATTCGCTATGTACAGGAAAATAACAGCCAGGTAACACATTTGAATGCACAACGCCATCGACAGACGCCGCCAGGACACGGGGACCCACATGTCGAACACAATACCATACCCAACACACACAATCCACGGCTAACACCACAGCGAAATGTACCCGACAACACACATAGCGGATGCAGTCACACAAACATGATACAATACATACCATCCTCACGAAGGTATTGCAAATAACCAACGGCCACACGAGGAAAGAACCATGGCGTAGTGGCGCGGCCTAACCAGCGAAAGGAACCGGGATCACCCCTGATATGCGCATAAGTACACACCGAGGAACAGCTATTGTCCTGATTAACCCACATTCATCAGGCGACTTAATATAAGGAAGACCCCTGGATATTCAAACCGTATGTTCATACCGAGCAGACAAAGTAGACAAAGAGGAAAAGGGGAATAGAGACGAAATCAAAACAAAAGGCGGAAAGGTATGTCGAACCCACGACATGTACTGGTGTGTAACGCATACGTATGACGAATCTGTACAGTATGTGAACGGTGTGTGTAGGTAAAGATACCTGTCCATCAGGCAGAGAGAGGAAGGTTGGATATGTAATGCTAAACGCGCAGCATACCAACAACTGTGGACAACGTGTGCACAGCAGTGGGACAACATGTAAACACCGCGATAACCCCAGGGCCGGCTTGCCACCCTTTCAAAAGGCCAAAGTGGGAAATCGTCGGGACACACTTCAGATGTTACAGGTGGACACATACCCATGGTCAGTACAAAGGTTAGAACTCTACTCTTTTGCATAATGAAATGTGTAGTCTTGTAGCAGGTCAGTTGCTTATTGTGTGTCTTGTAACAGTTAGGAATGTACATACATAAATAAGTATGTTATGCAACTCTTACATAAGAATGGGATATAGTGATGTCCCACAATCTCAGGACATTTGCCATTTGTGATACATTTGTCAGGACACAACTGCCCAAGGAGGGACTGTCCCTTGCAAAGAGGCACAGGTGGTAACCCTACCCCAGGTCTGCCATAGGGGTTGCAAACACAGAACAATGCCACCACCCACGCCGATGTTGGCAGTGGATATCCAACACTGAAGTGCCACAGCAGGGGATAGGACATTTATGTATAGTGTCACAGCACACATGTGCATGGGCACATACCGTCGATGTCATACGGAATGTGCGCACGACGTGCACCTATCCCACGCAGGGGCGACTATGTCAATTATGTGTAATGCAAAGCTGGCATGATGGATATGTTCACAAATCATAGACAGTATCACAGGCATAGCATGCATGATGGAGCGATGGGCTAATGTTATATACATACACAAGATATGTATGGCCTGCACATATGGGACAATGTAGTAGCAGAATAGGTACCCAAAATGGAGGTAACAGCAAGTGACCATGTCCAAACGTTCCATAGCAGGTGCAATGTGTGCCACAATGATGTCCAGCAGGGCCGTGTGTAAACACATGTGCAATGTACACAGTACTGACACCCCCCCCATGGTAGTGTCCACTGAACGGCAGAACTGGATGTCAACTGTCATGTCTATACAATACGTCCGCTGTGGTGGTACCATGGGTGTGTGTCACCCACCAGCAAGGCAGCTATCGTGAGACTAGTGACACAGTGTGCCCCTGTGGGATGTGCACAGGACCTATGTCCCACAGCATGGTGTGTGTCCAGTCTGTGGATGTCACACAGACGCCCGGGCTGAGCAATGTGGCATGTGTGCACACATGCAGGACTGCTACTCCCTCCCTGCCCACAGCAAACGCCATGTAGGAGTACTACATGCATCAGTACTGTGGAGAACATGGCCCATGGCAGAGTACATTACACCCCTGTGTTAGTGGCATGCAGGTGAGCACAGATGTGTTACATGACTGTCATTTGCATATGTCAACTGTCTGAGCTGGGTAGAGAGCACAGCATGACTATACTGAGACATGTAACGTTGTATCCATTGTGTAAGGTACACCACACATGTGTCATTGTAACACGGCCTGCGTGTACATGTGTGTATGGCACAGGTACAAGGGCACCCAAGGTATCAGCTAGACATACGGTCCAGAAATGTGTAGTCCTGCACATGTGTACCCACGCTTATGGTGTAATATGGCAACCACAGCACCATGTGGGCCATGTGTGTGTACATCAACCATGTACAACGTGATATGCCTGTATACGGACAGTATCCATGTGATACACACCGCATGACTGTCAGTATGCAAATGTGATGTGTATGCACTATGTGTGATGTAACTGATGCAATGATATCTACATGATATATCTGCCACACTGACACCTGTATGGGTGGCAGCAACATGAGCAGGATGAGCTAGAATGCTGCCAGGTATGTAGAAGTGGTACATGTAGGCATGTACAGTACTGTGTGACAGCAGGTAGTGTACGTATGCAAATATTGAGCATGAGGGGCCACATGTCTGAGGAACGTGCAATGCCACACGTCCCTGAAATGTTGTAGTCAGCATGATATGCCTGCACCACTGTGTGAACTGTACAGAAGGCACATGGCGAAACATGCCGAAACATACGGTACGATGTGATGCTGGATGTGTACACTGTCAATAGCATAAAGTGGAATGGTGCTGAAGGGCAAAGAGCGGATCATGTCTGATGTGATACCCTCTGTAGCACCCCAACCACCCATGCAATAATATGACAGGTGGCCAGCATGGGATGTGGTGTGCTGTGGCACAGAAGCCCAACAAGGGTGCCAGGAAAGGCATGCAGGTAGTCATTGAGTGTGTGAAGCATGTATGTCAAGATGTGGCCCAGTGCCATACTGAATGGCCCAGTCATGGGTGTAGAGATGCAGCCCCATACGTGCAATGCAGTACCATCCATGTGTAGTGTGATAGATGTGGTAGTGTGGTGGTCAGGGTGCACAACGTACATGAATGGGCTAGCAGTCACTGACGTGTGCTGCTGCAGAGACATGTAACAGCCAGGTTGGCGGGATACAACAACTACGGCGGTTGGAGGCGACATTGGGACTGTGTTCCCAGACATAACATGTGCATGACAGTACTATGTATGTGTCCACAGGGTTAATACAATGTCCAGCCAAGGATTGGAACCCTGTAGTGAGTGAGAGTGTGTATTGTTGGTAGGTACCCCATTGGCAGGCAGGATGCCAGCAACATCTGTGTCGTCAATGCCTGCATGACCGTGGTATGCTGCATTGAATGTGGATGTAGTCAAACAGCAGAGACATACCACCACACTGCGTGAGGGCCCACACTGCAATGTCTGGCAGTCATGTGTAGGCAGCTAGCTGTGGAGTATGTCATGCACCAGCAGGACACACCATGACTGTCAAGTGACACACAACACACAGGTGAACAAAACTACCGTGCAACAGCCTGCACATGTGCCCATACAGCACGTGTGCATGGAACAGGAATACCACTGTGGCGTCTGTGAAAGTGCCAGCACCACCATGTCTCAGTGTGGAATAGCATGGTCCCTACCAGTGTGTAAATGTAGCAGAAGTGCACTGTGATCACTGTTGGCATAGGCACATAGACTGTCCATCGGACGGGGTGCCATGCCCTCAACTACCTCTGTCAGTGGATGTCAGTAATACCGGCTGTAGTGTGTATGTACCATGCATGCTGCTATGGTTGTTTGCTGAGGGTGTGGCTAGCAGGGATGGTAAGCATGGATGTTCAGCAAACAGAGGGGGGAGGTGTGTAGGCCTAGCATACAGACACATGGAGGTTTGGTGCATGCTGAGGGTATTGCAGGTATGGTATGTGTCGTGTAATGTGTCACCCAGCTATGCGTACTGCATGGCCAAGCATGTGTGGGTACGTGGGAGTCCATACTAGGGAAGGTCCTGTTGCCGGCAATACATAGCAGTAGCAACTGTCCCAGGTGCAATGTACAGCATGCCAACCCGACTGGCATGTAACCTGTGGTGTACAGTGTCTGCACTGTCGCGTGTCACAATGTGTGTACTGGCCACAAACATGGGTATCTGAACATGGACTACCTATGATGCAATGTGTCATGGGAAAATACAGTATGTGTGTAAATCACGGTGTGGTGTGGGAACCACCCACCTGTGTGTGTTGCAGTCCAGGTATGTGACTGGGAGGTATGATCTGTGTACAATCTGGACTGGCAGGTGTGCCGTAGGGCATGGAGGCATGTCCCAGGCACCGTAGATAAATGACATGTGTGCTGTACTGTGTGTGCAGTGCTACTGTACAGCACAGTGGAGGGTGTAAGCATTGTCACACATCACTGCATGCTGTGCCTACCTGTGACAGCCCTGCCAGAGGCAGACATGTGACACCGCTGCACAGGCAGCATAGCATGAGAAGATGTACATGTGGGCTGCACACCTTAGCCAGATGTCCACACGTCATGTGTGCCACGGTAGTGTGGTTCAACACGACTATCAGACTGGACAAACAGCACATGCCTGCATAACAACAGTATTACCATAGTCAACAGTCCCAGTGACAGAGTAGGCCAATGTAGACTATCCCTGCATGCAGACCAGTGGCTACTGGACACCTGGCTAGACACACACCTGGACGGTTAATTCACCATTGAGCCATCACATGTCCACGTCCATGTGGGCCGTACATTGTCATCACAGGGTGGTCACAATAGCAGGTGGCAAGGCAGACACGGTGTACCAGGTGATGTGTCATGTGTGCATATGTTGAGTAGCACAGCCGTTCACATGTCTGCAACATACTGGTGCATGATGTATACTGTTACATGATGAATGGAACTGCACTGTCACCCACTACAGGGCCAGCTGGCACAGGTGTGGTGTGACTGCTGTAACCCATGTTTGCACAGGATACACACTGCTGTTGTAGGCAGCCATGCTGGTGGCCACCAGTGATATATGCAGTGGTCATACAAACATACCGCATACAGTGTTCAGGCAGGAATGTCAATTGTCGTGGACGATGTGCTGCTATGTGAATGTGGGTGTTTGTTGTGAATGTCACACATCCAGAAGACACCATCTGGTGCAGTCATGGTTGTCAACACCGGTACACACATCCACAGCAGTCAGAACCCAGTCCCGACAATGTGTGTCAGTCACCCTTGCACCGTGTGACATATGTGCACATGGCGGAACACCTCCCACTGTCATCTAAGCTGGCTACATGATGGCTGGAATGTGCTGTAGAAATGTACAATGCTGGTAGCCCAATGAAGTACCTGGAATCAGACACAGTACACTATGTCAGCCATGTAAACCATGCACAACAATGACTGCCCAACAGACACAAACAATGCATTGACACATGGAACATGTGCTCATGACAACCCCACTGAGGTATGTTGCACATATAGATGTACAATTGTCATCTATGGCCATAGCATGGATGCAGACACACATACTCCACAGGTAGTACCATGTGATGTCGGTAGGGGGCATTGCTTGTGTATATGTCACAGTAGATGTACACAGACATGTCCTGCATAGCCGTCATGTAGGGGTAGCTGTGGTATGTCACTACTGGACATGCCCATACAGAGTACCATGTCCCGCAGGAGATGTGTTAGGTGTGTACCACATGTGACATGCTGACAACAATCTGCGTGTATGGCTGCCGGTGTACCTGTGTGACAATGTCTGTGATGGGTGCAAAGGCACATAGTATCGTATTGTATGCACACAAGCCCCACATAGCTGCATAGCCTGAACATACAGTACAAGGAGTGTGTGGGATGATAGCAACCCACAGGTGGAGATGGGTATGGATGGCGGCCCACAACCACATGTGTGTGTACGGTGTTCACGTCCACGACACATGAGCATCTGAGAGGCTAGCGACACAGTTGTACAGGGTCGCATGTACATATGTTCCGCAACATCCCTGTATGTCCCACCACTGGCCTGTGGACCGATGGACAACAAGCAAATGTGCAGGTATGAGATGTGCACAGCACATCACAGATGCCTACCGAGAACAGGCCTACCATGTAGACATGTGCACAGTAGGTCTGCGCCACCTGCAGTCAAACACGTTAGGTGCCAAACCACACCAATAGTCCGGCCAATGACACAGATGGGCGTGCATGCCTCTGTGTATGTATGTCTGTGAATGGCTCCGGCATAGCAATATAGCCGTGTCACCATTGGGAACAACAATATGAATGGGTCGTATGTGTGAGGGGTGCATCATATGTGTATGGTCAGATCGACGATACCATCAGTGGGCCTGCTATGTGAACATCCATGTCCCCATACACGGATACCTCTGCAGAGGCCAACACCACATTCACACAGGGAGGGATGGCGGTGTGTAGTGCAGCAGCAGACATGTGGGTGGCAGCAGGCAATGTATGTACACATATGTGTTACCCACATCAGTTCAGGCAGATATCCATGTGCATGGGATAGCGGTGTGTGTACACATACAGCACTGTGTCGATCAACATCCCAGCACATAGCACCTGCCAGGGCTACAGTGTATGCATGGATGTGTGATACCTGCATGCACCACACACACCCTCAACAAGCAGCGCAGCATACCTCGCTGGAGGACAGTGTCCACACCATGGTGATAAACATGTGGAATGTCCATTTTCACACAGCTATGACAAAAGCAATGGACAGCCACCCTGCCAATACCGCCAGCCCCTGAGTGGGTCACACCCATTGCCATGTATGTGGCATACCCTGCCATATCATGCAGAGATGACCAGCAAGGCTGCATGAGCTATCACGGTCCCACATGGTGCAATGGACAAAAGGCACTCTCACTATCAACCATACACAGTAGTAATGTGGTGGCGATGCACCCTGTCATGTTACAGGTGCTGTGTGATGCTCTGCACAATGTGTGCGTGTACACGCTTATGCATGGCCTTTCCTGCCTATGTCTCATCCTTACACATTGCTCCATGTCTATCACATACGTAACACAGGTGAGCTGGGCAAGTTGTCCAGCACCGTACAGTGCTGTGTGGAAGTACATGGCACAACACATGCATGTGCAGGAGTCCATGTGTATGTCTACAGTGCCGCGGCAGACGGTCAGAATGGACAGAGACGTGATGTGTACTGACATATACACAGTGTACAGGTGAACAGTAGCACAGACGTCACATGGGGACATATGCCAACTGATATGGACATAGGTGCAGCCAGGTACACATGTCCATGGCAGGCTAACATCTACATGGTGCGTGCACAGTGTGATGGGGTGGCACACAGATATGATGTGACACCCAGTGCTCAATGGTGTGAAGCCACAACATCGGCTGTGTCACCGCCACGATGCCCTTCACAGATCACTGTGCAGATGTCGAACATGTCATAGCAATGCATTTCCAACAGTATACCAGCACAGCAGTGTGAATGTGACCTGCCACCATCATTATGTCTTCCAGATAATGCCACGTACCCCGCTTCCACCATTTAGCCGACAGGAGGAGGAGGTCATCATACCATACCTCCAGAGTAACTACAACGCCCTGTTTAGCCATGTGCCACAGCAGGCACAAGAACGGCAGGAGATGTGGGAGGAGTTGTGCAGGAGGGTGAACAGCGTGGGCGGAACCAACCGCAGCTACCAACAAATCCGCAGGCACTGCACAGACCTGATCCGCATGCAAGACAGCGTGCCGCTGCAATCGCCAGGCAACAACGTGGGACAGGTGGTGGGCCACCAACACAGCCCCACTCACAGTTACGGAGGAGCTCCTGGCTAGTCTGGGGACACCCACGAACAACACGCAGAAACACCTGCGCCCATCGTGGAGGTGGGTGTCTCCGAGCTATGAGCCTGGAGCTGCATGGTAAGTCAGTGTTGCATGTTTGTATGATAGGCGACGGGTGTGGGTGTCATAGTACAACACATGATATAGCAATACATGCCAGGTATATGGCCACACAAGATGCAAACCATTGTATGCTATGTTGTGTTAGCAGACATGTGCATAGCACATGCAACCACACACATGCATGATGTGTCATGCACAGTGCTGACCGTGGAGATAGTAATGGCTAATGTGTATACCTTTGTGTAATGCCTTTACAGGCACGCCTGGCGGTCGCAAGGCCAAGGGTCTGTTGCAGGTAAGTCTGTTGCCAGTCAAACACATGTTCTGCTGTATTGATATTCCCCATGTGTCTAGGCATGACATGCTCACCTGTGTGTGCCACCGTCACGTATACAGCTCGCACCACCCGACATACACACCACCCATGTACAGTAGATACACCTGCTATCAGAGTGGTATGACACCACACAACCAATTGGTGTGTTACGCATTCAGCTATGCATACAATGGTGTAGGTGTTACACAATGGCTGCATGTGTAGTATGCATTGGTATGCCAGTGCAGTATGGACACAGTACCACAGAGTGATCTGTGATCTGGCCAGAGCACAGGTGTTACCAATGTGACCCATGCCCCTGCATCGGGTGCACATCGCAGACATGGCGCATGCCATGTCCCATGCATGTGGATGTCTGGCTGCAGCATTGTCACACCATGATATGACCTATGCACAACATAGCAGACATACACACTGTCAGCATATCCGGAGAGAATGTGACACGTCACACTAGTATGGGTGTATGTCACATGGGCCACCACAGGGCCGTGTGCACAATGTCTACCACACACAATTGTCAATTAGTCAGACAGACAAGGCCATGGTTGATACCTACAGGCATGTTGCCACACAGCACATCCACAGTGGGTACTCACCATTGCACCCTGTACACACATAGTGGGTTCATCAATGTAGTGGACCCCTGGACATCTGATGTAGTACACCAGTGACATGACATTCCTCCACAGCTACTACAGGTGCCTCCAATGTCCACCATATATGTGCTGCTGAGCAGCTGAACTGGCTTACAGACATGGCAATGTAATGCGCCCAGGTCACGACGCACAGACACATAGCTGTGTCCTGCTACTGTGCAGTGGCACAGAGCCCGCACCACACACCGTGCAGCTATGCACACAGCTCACAGCAACGCATCTACACAGACATCACTGTGACACTTACATTGTATCTGTACACTGTACACATATCAGTACACCATGTCAGCCATCATGATGTGGTGCATGCGGGACACCATCTTCACACGCCCACATGATACCGCACATGTTTGCGGTGTACATTACATACTGTTGCCAGCCATGTGTACTCCCAACTTGCCCGTGGCCACACGGTGTATCACGCTGATGCATGCAAACTACCATGAATGTGTGTACTGCATGCCTACTAAATGACACCTGCCTGTTGTACTGTCCCCACCAGGGCAGTGTACATACTGCCACTAAGAATGTCTGGTCTGCATTCACTGGTCTGTGTTGTGTGAATGCTGCATGCCACCTGCATAATCACATGCATGCTGTGTGTGTGTGTGTGTGTGTGTGTGTGTGTGTGTGTGTGTGTGTGTGTGTGTGTGTGTGTGTGTGTGTGTGTGTGTGTGTGTGTGTGTGTGTGTGTGTGTGTGTGTGTGTGTCTGTATTGTAACCGATGGTATGTCTTTGTATTGATAGGTGCTGTAGGTGCTACCTCCCGCGGTCAATCTGATGCTAGTGTCCCCACAGATACTAGTGGTGATGAGCATGTGCATGAGGCACAGGCAGGGTCACAGGCAGAGACTGTCCCACTGCAGAACATCACACATACGCCCCTTTCATCCCTGCACACAGTTCAGATGCCGACATACCCCAACACCGCTGCCCATAGATGACGGTCAGTCAGCCTGTTGTCCCCGAGCAGGAATGTGTGGTGGCTGCAGAAGGTGTGGGGACACACGATGTTGCCAGTGTAAGGACTGCAGTGCCACGCAGGCATGTGGCAGGTGCTGCCCGTAGGGGAGCACCGCCAGACATACACCTGCCGCCCAGGTGCAGCAGCTGGTATAACCAGACGCATGTTCCAGACTGTAATGGCGGCGCAGGCACGCGTCAACGGGCAGAACCAGGAGGGGCAGAGGCTGCAGAGGTCTGCAATCCACTTAAATGACAGCATCCAGGCATTGGCGACGCACAACAGCATCTTGCCGATGTGGTCCATAGGAGACTGCGCGATATGGCTGGTCTCATCGACCGAGGCTTGGCCATCCTGAGCGCGCAGTCCGTGCAGGAACACCAGGTAGGGGTGAGGCATAGGGCACGCATGCAGCCAGCAACACCACCTGCTGCAGGTCAGCGCAGGCGCCACCTCCCATGCCCACACAGGCAGTGTTGGTAGCAGTAGCACTGCAGCTGCTACCACACCATCCACACCAGGACAGAGCAGACCACATGGACGCGGCCCTGGACGCCCTGCGGGCACGCTTTCCAGCGGACATGTGACATCGGAGAGTGGACAGTCTGTACCTCCACCCGGTCGTGGCGACCCCAGGCAGGCGGGTCACTTCACGCCGGCAGACACAGTGAGCCGTAACACCTGCACTGTACAGTCAGGGCTGCCACATACCCCGTAGGCATCACAGATGACTGAACTGTGTACACACACACCCACACACAGCAGACACAACTGTAGGGCTCCACCACACCCACATGCAATCTACATAGTCATGCCCACTCAATGCACTGGCCCTTACACACACACATGATGTCATCCATTGGTACAGCCCATGCCTGTGGCACACATATCACCCTGTGCAAATGATTAAGTCTCTGCCGAATAACTGTGAGCCACACCATCAATGCACGGTTAAGCTGACATATTATGATGCACAGGGTGGACACGATAGTGAGAGGTGTATGTGATACCTGTGTCCGCATAGTACGTGTGTATGTTGTGGTGTGTGTATGGCTGGTGACAGGTGTGTATGTGATGTGTGTTGTGCACGGACATCATGCAGCAGACATACCATGCAGGACAGGTGCAGCATTCATTGATATGTGTACACAGTATGTGTGGTGGTTACATGTGTAGCACCATGTCGGGGCAGTTAACCCATGATACTGATGGTGTACTTGCACGTGCCTACTGGGAGCACTGTAATTAGTTCCCACGTAGTCGTGGTGTACCCACAGGCATGTCTGGCAAAATCAGCATAGCACAGTTACCCACATCTGGCATGGACCCCTACATAGGTACATAGGCACACATGAACGTGACAGGATATGTGCCCTACGACATGTGTGGACCTAGCATGACTGTGTGTGGCATCTAACACCCTCAGGATGGTGATGCCATATCCATCAGTCCCCAGTCCCTGGTCTAGCAGTGACACACAGAGGTTGACTGGCGATAACTATAGTCACACATCCACACATAGTAGCATTCCTGGACAAAGGCAGTGAGGGCCTTTCCTTCACATGGCCTGGCACCCCCCCGTCTGTTGTAGTGTGTGTCTGGCCGTCACCCTGTTCCCCAGCACGCCCCACTCATCTTTGGGTTGAGGTGTCTGACAGTCGCTCTGTGCCCGTTCGCATGGGGCCTGGTAGGTGGAATGTGCCCATGTCACCCAGGTCAGACATGGCCGTGTATGTCGGGCACAGATCACCACGGAGCAGCTGTGCTGTGCAGATCCACAGCCAGTGTCCCCTTGGCGGCACCTTGTGACACATGTCCCAGCAACGCCATCCCCGCCTTGTGGAACGCTTATGTCCTTCCGAGTGCTGCAGGCGTCAGGTTAGCTACAGGCCACATGTGCCATTGTACGCAGTCATTGCACTGGTGTGTGATGTGTACAGGGGTACAATGAACACCCCTGATGTGGTTGCCATTCCATCCAGACCAGGAGGCCACAATGGAATGTCTTCACACCCACATTGCCATTGTGTGTTGACAGAGGTTGCCAACAGGTGTGGTAGCCATTACCCCTGAACATGTCCACCATCTTTAATGGCGCACTACCTACATGTGACATTGGGACGAACATGTTCTTCACACTGGGTAGGGCTGCACCTTCTCTGGCATTTGGTAGCAGGCCATGGCTCTGGCACCAGTCAGCCATGTCTATGACGCCCTAGGTGGATGTAATGTAACATGGGGTGCTGGGTATGTCGGCCGTGCGTAGTCATCTGCATACCTTTGTCTGCTACAATCCCCCTATGATTGCATGCACATTGAAGGTCGGATGACATCTGGCAGGGTGCACAGGAGTGAGCCCTGTGGCCCTCCACTGGGTCCAGATATGAGTGTGACAAAGCACCTTCAGCACCAACCCTGTGTGGTGTGACCTCCAACCTGTGTGAGAAGCATCATATGTCCCCACATGTATGCTGGCGAGCCTTTACATGGGTCCCATGTGTAGTGTGCTCTGAACGCCCCACCAGGTCATGGTACTGTGTGCAAAACCACATATCCCCATCAATGGCCTTGGTGAACACTCCAGACTGGACGAGCAGGTTCGGGAGGCAGGATCCGCCCTTGACTATGTAGTTGTGGGTATGTTCCGCATTGGCTGTACACCGCTATCTGTAACCATGACCACCTGTATGGACCTCCACACAGCTTTGCAGACAACACTTGTCAAGCGATAGGTGTGGCTGTTGACAGTCCATAGGAGCACTACCCTGGCATAGTGGGACCACAGATGCCATATGGCATCCATTGGGGACATAGCCCATAGTAAGGCTAACATGACACAGTGGTGCATGTGTGGGCCGAGGCCTCAAAGAGGATGGGTAGCACACAGCCAGGGAAACCATCGGTGCCCATTGCTGACGGTCAAACGCCATAGAGATATGGGATCACCCCAGGCCATATGACATGTTTGGGAGGATACACTCTGGTGGGATGGATATGTTCCTGTTGGGGGGATGTATGCATGGCACATGTCCTGTGGTATGCAGACAATGTCTGTGGGTGCAGTGACTGTTGTACCATTCTGGACCATTTCCAGGCAGGTCTGTGTGCCCCCAACCATGTCCTTACCACAGTTAGGAAGGCCCTGTGGTTGTCTCATGTGCCCTCTGCAGTACCACTCCCACGAGCGGACCTGGATGTTGGTATGTGTATGGTGACGCCGTATGAATGGGTGATGGTTTCCTGGTACTGTCATTGCCCCTGCCATGTAGTAGCTCCAACTGTTGATGTACAGGTAGTCAGTGGCTGCGGTCCACCACACCATGTGCCTACCTGTGGTGGACAAGGTCCTGATGTCATCATGTTTGCCTGTTGCAGACATGCATGTGGGTGGTCGGGAAGGCATTCGTAGGCGCTTCGGTCTGGCCTCTATTCAACATTGGCATGGAGGATATGTAGGGAACCACACCGTCATATGTGTGTGGTTTTCTGTGGAGAGGTCATCGCTGAGGTCCCCCATGCTGGTGTTGGTTACAGTGACTGGATGACCAGTGGATCCACTATACGGTCTTGCATCACCATTGAGGGCTGTACATCCTGTGTGGGGCCTATCCTCACCATGCGTGATGGGCAGAACTGTCAGACATCCCCCCCCCTGGTATGTATGGTGCATGGCTGTTTAACAGTGGCCAGGTGTGAACACCTGGGACTGCTGGCGACTGTGTGCGCCATGGGTAAGGTTCCCAGGCTATGTATGGGTGGTTCATGTCACACAAACGGTGCTGTTGTGAGAGCATGCCCACTCACCAGTGTCCTCAGGACATCTGTGAAGGTATCCTGTGTTTGTGAGGGTTGTCTGTAGCATGCAACAAACTGTAGGCCAGTCCTACACATGGTTAATTGCACCTACATATTCCCCGCAGCAACAACAACGCCTGTGGCATGACCGGTTACGTTGTGTGGCGACACACAGGATGGTCCGTGATTCCGCCACCCATGCCGCCGCACCATGTATGCATGTCTGATCTGTGCCGACTCGGCGTCTGAGCATGCCCAGTAGGCAGCTGTGTAGATAGACACACAGCACAGTGCACACCGCAGCCGCCTGCAGTAATACCCGGTGCATGCCTCTATCCCCTACGAACGCCACGCCTGTGGCATGGCCAGGTTTCTGTTGTGGCTGGACACACACGACGGTCCACATTACGCCACCCATGCCGCCGCAACATCTGTATGCATGTCTGCCCCAGCCGAGTCTAAGTGTCTGAGCATGCCCAGTATGCAGTGATGTACTGATCAGTAGTTACTTGTTATTCTCGACTGCAGCACTAACGCAGTTAGTGTACGGCACCTTGGGATGGTAACAGACCGCGTGACTGCGCGCACTCTGTCCGAACACCCGAAGGGCGATTGCCTTTGCAAATGATACCACTCACGAGGGTATGCCTCCTGACAGCGCCTGCTCAGTAAACCGGTAGCTGCTCTGTAAATGCTTCATACTGTAGTGTGTTCATGTAGATAGGCGAGGTTCGTCCCCCGTCCTTTCCGTGTGTGTGTGTGTGTGTGTGTGTGTGTCTGTGTGTCTGTGTGTGTGTGTGTGTGTTTCCATCTGCCTCTGCGACTGATTATGCTTTTAGACGCCCGCAACACATGCCTTGGCTATTGCCAACTATTGTCTTGCGGGTGCCGCCAGCAGCCTACAAGTATGCCTGTGACAGCGCCTGTTTAGCAAACTCGTAGCTGCTCTGTAAATGCTTCATACAGTAGTGTGTTCATGTAGATAGTCGAGGTTCGCCCCCGCCCCTTCCGTGCGTGTGTGTGTGTGTTTCCAGCTGCCTCTGCGACTGATTATGCTTTTAGACGCCCGCAACACATGCCTTGGCTATTGCCACCTATTGTCTTGCGGTTGACGCCAGCAGCCTACAAGTATGCCTGTGACAGCGCCTGTTTAGCAAACTCGTAGCGCTCTGTAAATGCTTCATACAGTAGTGTGTTCATGTAGATAGTCGAGGTTCGCCCCCGCCCCTTCGTGCGTTTGTGTGTGTGTTTCCAGCTGCCTCTGCGACTGATTATGCTTTTAGACGCCCGCAACACATGCCTTGGCTATTGCCAACTATTGTCTTGCGGTTGACGCCAGCAGCCTACAAGTATGCCTGTGACAGCGCCTGTTTAGCAAACTCGTAGCGCCGCTCTGTAAATGCTTCATACAGTAGTGTGTTCATGTAGATAGTCGAGGTTCGCCCCGCCCCTTCCGTGTGTGTGTGTGTGTGTGTGTTTCCAGCCGCCTCTGCGACTGATTATGCTTTAGACGCCCGCAACACATGCCTTGGCTATTGCCAACTATTGTCTTGCGGCTGACGCCAGCAGCCTACAAGTATGCCTGTGACAGCGCCTGTTTAGCAAACTCGTAGCTGCTCTGTAAATGCTTCATACAGTAGTGTGTTCATGTAGATAGTCGAGGTTCGCCCCGCCCCTTCCGTGTGTGTGTGTGTGTGTGTTTCAGCCGCCTCTGCGACTGATTATGCTTTTAGACGCCCGCAACACATGCCTTGGCTATTGCCAACTATTGTCTTGCGGTTGACGCCAGCAGCCTACAAGTATGCCTGTGACAGCGCCTGTTTAGCAAACTCGGTAGCTGCTCTGTAAATGCTTCATACAGTAGTGTGTTCATGTAGATAGTCGAGGTTCGCCCCCGCCCCTTCCGCTTGTGTGTGTGTGTGTGTGTGTTTCCAGCTGCCTCTGCGACTGATTATGCTTTTAGACGCCCGCAACACATGCCTTGGCTATTGCCAACTATTGTCTTGCGGTGACGCCAGCAGCCTACAAGTATGCCTGTGACAGCGCCTGTTTAGCAAACTCGTAGCTGCTCTGTAAATGCTTCATACAGTAGTGTGTTCATGTAGATAGTCGAGGTTCGCCCCCGCCCCTTCCGTGTGTGTGTGTGTGTGTTTCCAGCCGCCTCTGCGACTGATTATGCTTTTAGACGCCCGCAACACATGCCTTGGCTATTGCCAACTATTGTCTTGGCGGTGACGCCAGCAGCCTACAAGTATGCCTGTGACAGCGCCTGTTTAGCAAACTCGTAGCGCTGCTCTGTAAATGCTTCATACAGTAGTGTGTTCATGTAGATAGTCGAGGTTCGTCCCCCGCCCCTTCCGCGTGTGTGTGTGTGTGTGTGTTTCCAGCCGCCTCTGCGACTGATTATGCTTTTAGACGCCCGCAACACATGCCTTGGCTATTGCCAACTATTGTCTTGCGGGTGACGCCAGCAGCCTACAAGTATGCCTGTGACAGCGCCTGTTTAGCAAACTCGTAGCTGCTCTGTAAATGCTTCATACAGTAGTGTGTTCATGTGGATAGTCGAGGTTCGCCCCGCCCCTTCCGCTTGTGTGTGTCTCTGTGTGTGTGTTTCCAGCCGCCTGCGACTGATTATGCTTTTAGACGCCCGCAACACATGCCTTGGCTATTGCCAACTATTGTCTTGGCGGCTGACGCCAGCAGCCTACAAGCATGCCTGTGACAGCGCCTGTTTAGCAAACTCGTAGCTGCTCTGTAAATGCTTCATACAGTAGTGTGTTCATGTAGATAGTCGCCGGTTCGCCCCCGTCCCTTCCGTGTGTGTGTGTGTGTGTTTCCAGCTGCCTCTGCGACTGATTATGCTTTTAGACGCCCGCAACACATGCCTTGGCTATTGCCAACTATTGTCTTGCGGGTGACGCCAGCAGCCTACATGTATGCCTCGACAGCGCCACGCCAGTTAACTCGGTAGCGCTGTGTAATTGATTCATACTGTACTGAGTTCATGTAAATAGGCGAGGTTCATCTCCGCCCCTTCCGTGTGTGTGTGTGTTTCCGCTGCTTTCACCATACATCTGAATAAGCAATTGTTACAGTGTTCACAATCAACAGTGTGATATTTAAAATCATGTTAGGACTCACATTGTTGTTTGTGAACATTCAGACATAGCATATTTCCTGCACACGCTAGGAAACAACGAAAACGCTGTATGTTTTCATGAACTGTTCAAATGTTACGAAGACTTGGGTTGTGTCGAACTACGGTGACTATTCTTGCTGCATGTTTCCGGTTTGTTTGTGTTGCATAGTACAATATCATGTAATACGGTGTTCATAGTATGCTTTCTGTGATGGTGACATGTGTGTGTTTCGCTAGGAGTAGGCCTCTGCTTTCTATGCTGTGGCTACATCCCCATTGCTCGCATAGAAAGTGACAAATGGAAGTGTAAGGGTGGACATTTAAAGCCTGGATACTTCCATGTTATGTGTAAGTCTCACGGGCCAACGGGTGATAGCGCATACATGTCTATGAAGTACCTTTGGATACCATATGCACCTGTCGTGGACGAAATGTTTATGTTGACTGTTCCATCTACCTATGTGTGACATTGTTTGGGGCCATAGGGTGCCAGCAAGTCTTCCCTGTTCATTGGGTGTTTGCCATGTTGTATTGACATCAATCCTATTAATTCACCAAGGATGTCTTTCTTTGGTGTCAACGCCATAGTTTGACCATCCTATGTCATTCCCAGCAGACGGGAGATTGTGCCATTGGTATCTTTACACAGGTGACCCATCTGTTCCACTGTATGGAAGCGCAGATCCCCATAGATGTGCTGGCACATGGTGTGTTGTGTACGCCGCATCTGCCCAGCGGTCTTTCTTTGAATGGGGTGTGTACTGTACAATCGATCTGTATTCCCTGGGTTATGCCTTGCAACAGCTGTGGATTCCCCAGGTTGGCAGCTATGGGTGCCATCTTGGCCGCACGCTTGTCCATCCATGGAACTGCCTACTGACACTAGTATCGGGCTGTCAACATTTCACAGCTGCATTCTCCATTTCCGTGGATGATCGGTATTAGTATTGCGGAGTAACGATATGTTATGGCCACGCCCCGCACACGGGCGGATGGTGAATCATCTGCCAATCCACACCGACACCCATATATGCATACCCACGATCCCATGTCTGCAACCGCCGACAGTACCCCTTGCACACCCTTCATGTGTGCGGAAATGGGATGTGGACGACGTATGGATGCAGCAGCCTGGGGAGTCCTATTCATATGTCCTGCATTTCATGGACGGCTGTCATCACCCTTGAAGACACCTGTGGTGCACATATCTACCTGTGCCGTAGTCACGGCTGTCACCTCTTCCGTTCACACTATGTTGCTCACACTCACTTAAGGAGTAATATTTGGGTCCTGCAATGGACACCGATGTGCATATGTAAAGTTTAGGACATGTTGGACTGTGTCCATTCCGCCAGTGGGTTTGACTGCCGCCAGATGTTCCCCATTCCCGGATGTCTGTCCGCCTACCCATATTATGTAGTGCTACGTAACCCGTGTCCTTCCACAATCTACCCATAGGGTGTTACTGTAGTCCTGCAGGTTGGCAACAGCTTTACATAATCCTCACAGGTACCATTGTGAACTATCCGCCACTGAATCGTCAGTATAACACAGCCCGTACATGTAGAACCTATGAATTCATGACAGTATGTCGGTTATGTGTGTGAACTCCATATTTTAGCGATAGTATGGCCTTCCTACTTGACGTTGTTGGTGTGCCATTAATATGTGTTCCGCAGGTCGCAGGTATGTTCCGCCGAGTGGAGGCGGGTGATCCCCACATACTGGATAGCACCTTCGCTGCTGTGTACGCTGGGATTCGCATGGCAGGATGGATGTCTACGGGTGTATGTACTGCTGTTTCCATCTTTATGTCCTGTGTCATGCCCTACTACGGCTGTGTGATTCCACCAGGCTTGCTATTATGGGTGCCATCTTGTCCGTACGTTTGTCCATCCTTGGGAAATGCCTACTGACACTGATGTAGGGCTGAACACATTTCACACATGCCTTTAGCATTACCCTATGGGTGCTTTGCATCCTTACTGGGGACTAAGGCACGTCCTGTACCCGCAGCCCTCCCACGGGCGGACAACGGATTATCAGCCAAACAACACCGAGACCCATTTTGCATACCCAGGATACCAGGGCTGCAACCCCCACGGCACGCATGACACATCCTTCATGTGTGCGGAACTGGGATATGGACGCACATGTATGGACACGGCAGTCTGGGGACCTCTGTTCATATGTCCTGCATGTCATGGGCAGGTATCATCAACCTTAAACACGCTGGTGGTGCATATGTTCAGCGGTGCCGTAGTCACGGTATGTACCGGATTGGCTTTTTCTGGCATACTGGCAAAACAGTCAGAATTTTTGGAGTCCTACAATGGACACCGGCGTGCATTTGTAAAGTGTAGAACGGTTTGACTGTCCCCATCTGGCCAGTGGTATTGACTGCCGCTGTATGTTCCCAGTCGTGGATGTCTGCTTGACTACCCATCGCTTGTATGACATGGCCTATCTATATCCACGTTAGTATGCGAATACAGCAAACCTTGGCCCTGCTCATGTTCATAAATCACATTATAGAACATATATGCGCTGAAACAGACACTGTCAAATACGATAGACTCCACAGTGAAAGGATACTGAGCTCTCTCAACTTCTAACATGGGGCACCGCCGGAGTACGGATGCCATGACATAGCCGCGCCTAATTCACTTCCTTCAGAGTCGGTTTAAAGCGAATTAATCAATAAACCTGCTCATAGTTAGGTGGACAGTGCTCCAAGTCTTGATTATAACGTGACATATACATATCAGTGTTGCATGCCTTACTTCATGGAAACAATAATACGGCAACAATGTGTTAATATATCTACAATATTGGTAAATACAATCAGTATCCGGACACATAGTTGATAATTGGTGAGAGTGCACCTAGAATGTAGTGTGTTGATCAGGTTATTGTATATCGATGTGTATATTAGTAGCATTACGATAACAAAGCATGGAATCAATAGGTACTATTTAAGCATATATTTGACAATTATGAATGTAAACGTGGAGGAGACATCCGTAACCTTCCCTGGTTCCACTGGATCACACACGCACACGCATACCGCATGTCCGGATTAGGTTACGCACGCCGCATACGCATATCCGTATTCCGCTTATATATGTTTACAGTGTCTGTGTGGTTACGTGTTTTATGCTACTTGTGACTATTCCGCAACATATGTCTGATCCGTTGACGGACGGTGCAGAAAGCACTTACAGCTTTATATATGTAACAGTCTTTGCAGCATGGACGCTTTACGCACACGCACATCTATATGTTCTATAGTCATAATTCCAACGTGACTGCAGTCACGCTTGACACTTACTGTGACCAGTGCACGCTAGCTGTTCGTTGTCATTAATATGCATACCCGTGGTACCTATGTACATTTACATATCACCCCCCGCACACACGACGCCACAGGCATCCATTCCCTGCTGGGAAAGGTGCGGTACTGCATGTTGAACATTCCTAATTCCTCGCCATGGCCCAGGATGCATATGTCGTCACCACAGGGCTGTTCAGATGACAGCTGCTTATATCCCATATGCATACAGGCCTTCATTGTCAGGGTGTTGCTGTGGTGCTTTGGGTTTGGTCTTGTCCGCCCACCGTACGGGACCGCCCTGACCCTGTAATGTTAGATGAGTCACATGGGCACGCTTTTGTCCGTGTCCATGGTACCATGTCACGCCCCCAATTAGTCTTAACCGTAGCGCCGATTGTCCGTGTATCCGCTGTAGATCTCAAGTATACTAATTGCACACGGTCTGATCGAACTAACCTACTGCCATTACTAACCCTCCGTATGTATGGGCTGTGTCGCAATATTACAAGGGTTTAACATTGCGTGACGACTTTCACTGAGCCACAGACATGTCCGCTGCTTTTTGGCCCGGTTCCGCTGTGCTACACACATTTAACATGGCGAACAGGTTGAATAGCTCAGACACGAGGACATCGGGTTGTCCGTCGTTGTCTATTATTGAATGTCTCTGTGGAGTTTGTTTCACAAAGCGACATTGTCGGCATTGTTAACGGACATCTCGCTGCAGTACGCCCGCACCGACGCTGGTGACGTGATGTCTGCCTTTTGGCCGCGAACAGGCATTATGCTGTGCCATTATGTCTGGGGATATATGGTTTCCTTCCCACGAGATGATGTGCCATACTAGCAATGACCCTAGCGATGACCCGCTGCCTGGGTGTGGGTACTGCTGTATTACCCACGGAAGAGTGGCCTTAGGGTAAGTGGTGACCTAAGCAGAGGTTGCCACCTATACGTCACCCGCTATCCCCCTCCTGGTCTACCGACACCAAACTGAGTCAGGAAAGGTGCCCGAGTAGAGCAACACCCTAGACGGCTACCTACTTGGCCTATGCCTAAGGCCGCTATGTGTGTGGTCCCTTGGGCATCGGACTCGAACGTGGCACGCCTGCCGCTGGTCTGTCCAGCAATACTCACATCCAGCCCCAAGGCAGTTAACACAACATCCCTGGGTCCACATGGTGTACCAGCTGTGCACCCGGGAACTCTATGGGGAATTTAACCCACACTTCGGACAGCTGTGTAATCCTAGCCTCACCTCAGGATACGCACTGAGTAGTAGCACAGGGCACTGTAGTCACACTCCACATAGATGGTGCCTCCACTGACCCTGGGTATTACCATACCATTAGTTTGACAAGCCTTATCTGCAAAGCCATGGAGATGGATCATAATGGGACACATAGATGAGGACATAGGGGACCCGTGATACTTTGGATACAACCCAGTTTAGCTTGGTCATAGTCAGATCATGCCCTTTACACGTGTTTCACTTTGTAGAATCAGTCACCAAGGCCATTGCTGAGGGTAAACCAGTCCATACAGCCTACCTCAACCCGCAGAGGCCGCCGACACAATACCCCCTCGGTATACTTGATAAACCCGCCATCTTGAATGTAAATCCATACATCGCCATATGGGTTGCAAACGGGCTAGGTCACAGAACACACATGGCCATAGTTGCTGGCGCCATGTCATACTCACAGCCAGTCACAGGTGGTGTCCCATGGGCTCAGTCCTGGGTCCACTATTTCCAGCATCTACGCTTCCAATGTACACGCACACAGGGGGTTATGGTGACAATGTTTGCATACGACTGCAAACCGGATGCCAAGGTCAGACACACATCTGACACAGATATCCTTCAGGAGTGCCTCACAGATGTGGATAAGTGGTACCAGAGACATGTCCTACAGCTAAATGCCAGGAAATGCATAGGCATACCCTTCGATGAACAAGGTTACCCCGAGCTACCATATAGGTGGCAGTCCACTGAACACGGAGGGGTTACCAGTGATCTGGGGACACGGTTGTTGTTAACCGCTCGTTAGACACACATGTTGCTAACATAGTTGGGTAGACCTTCCACATTGGCCACATCATCATGAAGGGATTCACATCTAGATCAGGGAGGTCATTGTCCCCTTGTACTCATCACCAATAGACCTATGATTGGGTACAATGCCCCGCTCAGAATGTATCTGACCCAACACCTGCAGCAGCTGGAAAGGCACCAACAGTTCTTCGACAAACGGATGCAGGGTCTCAGGTATATGTGTTATACTGACCGACTGAAAGGATTCCAGCTGTATACAGTTGCATACCACTTGCCCAGAGGTGACCCGCGCCTGGCATGCACGGCTAGGTCGAACCCAGATCTGATGACTATGCTTCACGAATAAGGTAGATCCTCAGAACCACAAGGGCAGCTGACGACACCTTGACACTGTCATTAATCGAACGTGTTGTTGGGACGGATTCATCACCCAGACACTCACTATGCTGTGGAACGACATCCCAGTACATGTGAGGGCAAGCACCTCGCTGGCCTTCTGTTAGTATTTACACATGGATGTCTGATTGATTTATTTCTGTAACCTTCTAAATGAATGTTACATTAGCACATTGTGAATCTTTACATTTCGCTGGTCTATTTTACAGTACTCATATTCATACGGTTTATGTGTATATATTATGGTTCATTCATATTACTAGGTGTCTGCAGTTCTGTTAATATATTGGCACAATCCGTAGGGACATATACATGTAGCTTACACAGTCAGACATTTGGAAAACATTTTATGTTGGTTCATGTTTCATATATGTACATATATTTCCATTTTCCGATGAATACTGTACCTTCAAGCAATGTCTGTTGTCCTCACTGTGTGGGATGTAACCCAAGTAAGGTTTGTTCGCTTGTCTGCCTTTAAGGCATGTAATTAGTACCTAGCACATCTAATGTACCAACCAATTAATGCTTGTAAATGTAGTAGGTTGACTACATTGTATGTAGTCTGAATAAGTCTGCTTATGAAGCAGACGGCGTGCTCCAATAGACTATGGTGACTGCCTTTAATTCTTGGTGTGCTCTGGTTGGTCACTGACGGTCCCTACAGTACTGCCTTTGCTTTGGACTTCATCGGCTGGTTGTCTGTGTTTTGTATGGGGAATGTCAACTGTAGTCCCTATGTGTATGACTTGTGTAATACTTTACTACGGCAGTGTAATTCCACCCGGTTTGCATTTATGTGTGCCATCTTAGTCATACGCTTGTCCATCCATGTGAATTGCCTACTATACACTGGTATGGGCTGTACACATTTCACACCTGCATTTTGCATTCCCGGAGTATGGTGTGCATTATTAGCGGAGAGTGACGATGTTACGACACGCCCTCCCACGGGCGGACAAAGGATTGCCTGCAAACAACACCGAGGCCAGATTCTACATACCCAGACTCCCTTGACTGCAACAGTGGACAGTACCCATTACACATCCTTCATGTGTGCTGCAGTGTGATGTGGACGAGCTGTATGGACCCGATACCCTGGGTATTTCTGTGCATGTGTGCTGCAGTTCATGGACAGCTATCATCAACATTGAACACGCTATGCCTATGTGTACCTGTGACGTGGTGACGACAATTAGATCACATGAGTAATGCAGGAAGCTAGCAGGCATGCTCTGAACAGAATTTTGGGTCCTACAATGGACACCGATGTGCATATGTCAAGTTAAATGTTGCTGGACTGTGTCCACCTGCCCAGTGCTTTTCACTGCTGGTGTATGTTCCCCAATCGCTGATGTCTGTTTGACTACCCATTCCACATGGTGCTACATAACCGCCGCTAGTACTGTGAACAAATGACATACATCCAAAGATGGTGGTTACCAAATGCTACATATCAACCTCAGACATCTCAATGGGACATATCCGGCACTATATTTCCAATATAACACCACCAGAACATGTTGCTTACCTATGCATTCATGTAACCATGTTGTCTTCGTAGGTGGAATGCCATAGTTTACACATCCTACGTGACGCTGTGTGTGTGCCATTAGTATGTGTTCCACAGGTCGCACATCTGTTCCGCTGTACGGTAGCGGTGCTCCTCAGTCTGTTGCTGGCAGACTGAGTGCTGTGTACCGGTGTTGGCACGAGAGTCCGCTCTGTATGTGGAATGTCAACTGTGGTCCCTATGTGTATTTCCTGTGTCATGCCTTACCGCTGCTATGTCATTTACCCGGTTTGCAGTTGTGGTGCCATCCTGGCCATACGGGTGCCCATCCATGACAATTGCCTACTGGACACTAGTATAGGGCTGTACACATTCCACACCTACATTTAGCATTCTCCGGAGTATGGTTTGCATTATTAGCGGAGAGTAAGGCAGGTGCTACGACAAATCCTCCCACAGGGCGGTAGAAGGATTGCCTGCGAACAACACCGAGCACAGAGTCTACATACCCAGAATCCCTTGACCGCAACAATTGCCAGTACCCATTACACATCCGCCATGTGCGGAAGTGTGATGTGGATGCAGTTCTATGGACCCGTACCCTGGGTATTTCTGTGCATCTGTGCTGCATTACATGGAGAGCTATCAGCAACATTAAACACGCTATGTGCATATGTGTACCTGTGACTACAATGAGTTCCGTAGGTGATTAAATAAGGCGGAAGAGCTGTCTTTAGACAAATTTTGGGTCCTACAATGGACACCACTGTGCATATGTAAAGTGTAGAGCTTGTCGGACTGTGTCCTTGTGAGCATTGATTTCACTGATACTGTGTGTTCAGGAATCGCTGATGTCTGTTTGACTACCCATTCCACATGGTGCTACATAACCAGCTGATTTAGTACTGTGAACAATTGACATACATCCAAAGATGCTGGTTAACAACTGCTTCATATAAACCGCAGACATCCCAATGGGACATATCCGCCACTGTATTTCCAATATAACACCACCGAACATGTTGCTTACCTATGCATTCATTTAACCATGTTGTCTTCATAGGTGGGAATGCCATAGCTACATATCCTACTTGACGCTGTGTGTGTGCCATTAGTATGTGTTCCACAGGTCGTACATCTGTTCCGCTGTACGGTAGCGGTGCTCCTCAGTCTGTTGCTGGCAGACTGAGTGCTGTGTACGCCGTGTTGGCACGAGAGTCCGCTCTGTATGTGGAATGTCAACTGTGGTCCCTATGTGTATTTCCTGTGTCATGCCTTACCGCTGCTATGTCATTTACCCGGTTTGCAGTTGTGGGTGCCATCCTGGCCATACGGGTGTCCATCCATGACAATTGCCTACTGGACACTAGTATAGGGCTGTACACATTCCACACCTACATTTAGCATTCTCCGGAGTATGTTTTGCATTATTAGCGGGAGTAAGGCAGGTGCTACAAGACACATCCCTCCCACAGGGCGGAGGAAGGATTGCCTGCGAAACAACACCGAGCACAGAGTCTACATACCCAGAATCCCTTGACCGCGATAATTGATAGTACCCATTACACATCCGGCCCTGTGCGGAAGTGTGATGTGGATGCAGTGCTATGGACCCGTACCCTGTGTATTTCTGTGCATCTGTGCTGCATTACATGGACAGCTATCAGCAACATTAAACACGCTTATGTGCATATGTGTACCTGTGACGCCAATGAGTTCACTTAAGTGTTGAAAGAATGCGCATTCCTGTCTTTAGACAAATTTTTGGGTCCTACATTGGACACCACTGTGCATATGTAAAGTGTAGAGCTTGTCGGACTGTGTCCTTGTGAGCAGTGGGTTTCACTGATACTGTGTGTTCAGGAATCGCTGATGTCTGTTGGACTACCCATTCCACATGGTGCTACATAACCAGGTGATGTACTACTGTGGACAAATTACATACATCCAACGATGCTGGTTAGCAAATGCTCAATTTAAACCGCAGACGTCCCAATGGGACATATCCGCCACTGTATTTCCACTATAACACCACCAGAACATGTTGCTTACCTATGCATTCATTTAACCATGTTGTCTTCATAGGTGGGAAAGCCATAGTTTACATATCCTACTTGACGCTGTGTGTGTGCCATTAGTATGTGTTCCACAGGTCGCACATCTGTTACGCTTGCACGGTAGCGGTGCTCCTCAGTCTGTTGCTGGCAGATTGAGTGCTGTGTACCGGTGTTGGCACGACGGTCCTGCTTTGTATGTGGAATGTCAACTGTAGTCCCTATGTGTATTTCCTGTGTAATGCCTTCCCGGGGTTATGTCATTCACCCGGGTTCGCAGTTGTGGGTGCGATCCTGGCCATACGGGTGTCCATCCATGACAATTGCCTACTGACAGTAGTATGGGCTGTACACATTACACACCTACATTTAGCATTCTCCGGAGTATGGTTTGCATTATTAGCGGAGACTGAGGCAGGTGATACGACACATCCCTCCCACGGGCGGAGAAAGTATTGCTCATGAACGACACCGAGCACAGAGTCTACATACCCAGAATCCCTTGACTGCAACAATTGACAGTACCCATTACACATCCGTCATGTGTGCGGAGGTGTGATGTGGATGCAGTTGTATGGACGCGTACCCTGAGTATTTCTGACCCTCTGTGCTGCATTACATGGACAGCTATCAGCAACATTAAACACGCTATGTGCATATGTGTACCTGTGACGACAATGAGTTCAGGTACGCATTGGAATAACACATTATTCGATTCTTTCCACAATTTTTGGGTCCTACAATGGACACCACTGTGCATATGTAAAGTGTAGAGCTTGTCGGACTGTGTCCTTGTGAGCAGTGGGTTTCACTGATGCTGTGTGTTCAGCAATTGTGTATGTGTGCTTGACTACCCATACTGTGTTGTGCTACAGGAACCATGTCTTCCGACACCAGAAACCAATGCTATACATCCAATGTTGCAGGTTAACAACCACTTTCATACCATACCCAGAGGTCACGATTGGGAGGTATTGCCACTTTATTATCGAACAACACCCCAGACTGTGTACATCATGGGAACTTTAGGCCAGTCTTACCGCCATTTCCAATTGTAATTGGCAGACACATGTCAATACATGTATGATAACACATATTGTCATGCAGAAGTTGATCTATGTTATTTGACATTGGCTTCTGCTTTTGGCATCCGTTGCTGTGAGTGTTGCCAGTTACCATACACATTGCTTGCTCAGAGGCAGACTACACACTACCGCGCAGTACTGTGGTCTCCTTTAAGGACCCTGAGCCAGTGGTCAATGGTACAGCAGCCACTGCATAAATCACATTTGCCATCTACCAGTACCTACAGGACTGCATGAGCCAGTCATTCACTTACCCAACTGTGGTTCACTGTACCAATGCCAAGCATCCAGTGTGGTGTACCCCAGCCATACACAAAATGTACAACACGAGGAGGTGGCTACTACAAGGTGGAGCAGACACCTTGTGAGGTGTGACACCCTTGGTCATCATATGTGTAGACTTACACACTGTCATGAAATAGTCCAGGGCACATTCCACAGATATACCTACATGGACCTGGCTAACAATCATACCACCTTCAGTTGCTATGCTGGACACCTGGGAGCTCAGTCCCACATATGCTCTGACTGGGTTCACATAGAGGTGGGGTTTACTCAACATACACACATTGCCAACATACAGGCTGACAAGTCCAGTGAGGACATCTCCACACCCTCCCCCACACATGAGGAGATGTGTACCACTGGTTTGTGGTCACCTAATGTTCTGTGACACACAGGTGGGACATGCTCTCTCCAGGGTAGTGGACATAGCATCGATGAGACCAGCTGGTGACCCCGCTGTGTACTCCACTATCTCGGTTATGAATTAGACCCACAGTTAGACAGCTCTTTCTTTGTAGCCTCACCTCAGGTAGGGTACCCAGGTTGTGTCACATGGCAACTGTAGTCCCACGCCAGAAGGCCAATACCTCCACTGAGGCTGGTTATTACTGTCCCATTACCCTGAGGAGAACTATCTGCAAAGACATGGGAGGGATCATACTGTGGCTCGCACCTGACTGCATAGGGGACATACTTACTTTGCCTCACACACGGTTTGTCTTGTTCAGGGCGTTCATGCCTTTTAAAGCATGGTTGACATTTTCAGGACAGTCGCCGAGGCCACTGATGGGGTGTTGCAGTCCATACAGCCTACCTCAACCTGGCAAAGCCCTTCATCACATTACCCCTCAGGTATCGCTGATAAACCCATTGGCTGGGATGTGAACACGCCATCACAGAATGTGTTGTAAACCGTCCATGGACACAACCCACACGGTCATAGTTGCTGGCAGCATATCAGACCTACTGCCCGTCAGAAGTGGTGTCCCATGGGTCTTCCATGTGTGCACTCTGTCATACACCTACATCTTCATGGTACAGGCACACACAGAGGTGCTATGGGCAACAGTGTTTGTAGATGACTGCAAAACAGGTGCCATAGTGGGACAGACATCTGACACAGATATCCTTCGAAGGGGCCTCCCAGGTATGCATATCTGCTGTCAGGGGACATGTCCCACAGCCAAATGCAACGCCATGCAACATCATAACACCTGTGGAGAAGTACTAGGTCACCCTGTCCATATAGGTGGCTGTCCACTCCAAAGCACAGGGTGCTCTTACCAGAATCAACAACATCCATCCGGCCATATGCATGTTGTTCCGTCCTTTACCTTGACCGTGTGTATTTGTCCGTCCAGCTACGCTGATCTCCACATGTGATGTCCCAGTTTCCCCTTCTTTGCCTGTAGCACCCTGTTAGGACGTCCTGTTTGTTAGGCACCTGTTCCGCTATATGTGATCGACTTCACAGCAAAGATAATCATCGATGCGGTGGTCCAACGACCGACTTGTCCACATGTGTACAGTTATGTGCACCGTGTCGTATGCAAACCTAGATGGTTTGGGCGGGTACATACTACATGCGGATGTACACATTCTGCTGACACATTCACATGCAGCCATTTACATATCTGTACCTGCGGTGGGTTGGGGACATGTGGGTGCGTATTTGCCAGCGTGGCATTGCCTAACACAAACATCTTACCACAGTTCAGGTATGCACATTGTGTGTGGTTGTATAGCTGCACACGGATGCTAGCAGGTTTGGGTGCAGGGGTATACATGGGTGTGACTGACATGTACAATGAGGCTATTGTGTGGTACATCCGAATGCATGGGTTCTGCTTCTGGATATTACACTTCATCATACACCATCCAGTGTATGCAACAGAGACGTTGCTGGGTCTGGGATATGTTGCTATGCACATGTTTGCCTGTGTTTGAGGTATCTTGCTTCCTTACTGTTGTTATGTCAGCACAGCTACCCGGCTATGTACTGTCACTACTGCTTGTGACCATTATGGTTGGCACCTTTTCCAATGCCCATAGTGGGGCATGTTATGTGGGCACTTCAAATTTGCAGGACTACACATACTCAGGGCTAGTGCAGTTGACAGAACTTCACTTGTTTGCCATACTATGAGCTTATTCTGTAAGCGTTTGGGTTCCTTATTTATTTTCTTATGCCATGTCTGTGTTCCATATCGTAATGTATATGTTTTATGCTACTATTTACATGTATATTGCGGGGAATTTGCGTGGCAGGGGATCGGAGGTCATTTTCCATTTTACGATTGTTGCAGGGACACGACTGTCCAATCAGGGACTGTCCATGGCACATTGGGACAGCAGGTAACCCTGGTGACCATGCCCATGTCGCTACTGGGGTTTCCACCTTTTCCATTTTCCGATCTGGGATATTTCCGGGACTCACATCTGACTTTACAGGCCGACACATACAAGCGGTCACTATATAGCATGGAAATTCACTTGCTTGCCTAAATAATATGCTTATTATTGTGGCAATTTCATTGCTTATTCAGTTTTTAGTGTCATTTAGGTATTTCTGTTACAGAAATAACCAATTCATGCTACCATTACATTAGATACGGGATATCATTGTGTCCTACAATCGTAGCACGTCAGCCATTTCTAATACGTTTTTCGGGACACAACTGTCCATGGAGTGACTGCCCCAACCAAAGTGGGACAGGTGGTGACCTTAGTCGCTGCTCCTATGTCGGTGCGGCGCTGACATGCGGCTGTACACCTTCTCTGAGTGTAAACACTGACAGTGCATTGCGGCACGAACGCGGTCTTATGCGTATCCTTTACTCCTTGGACGGGTACACTTATGCCTTCGTGGCTTCTATTTGCTTCTCCATTAATTTGGGACGGGGACTATGTTGCATACTGTACATGCGTTTCATTCTGCACAGGACCTGGCTGCTGCCATTACTATTGTGGGCGGACCATGGCTGTCAGCACATTAGGTTGCTCACCTCATGCTGGCTTAGACACGCCTCCAGACGCATCCTACCTGGGCTCGCTCACGTACACTACGCACGTGTCTGTGATTCCGGTGCACTCTCATTAATATGTATATGGCGCTACTGCGCCGGATATTCCATGCACCGCCGGCGCAGGCCTTACGCCGGCCTTGCGCCGAGCTTCATGAATCCCGGGGATTTTTTGTTAAGTTACACACTGTCTGTTTTGTAGAAAATGTTATCTTTCATCCAACACAGGAACAGACTATACTGCTGACATTTTTTTCTTTTGTAATATCTACCTGTAGACTTTTATCTATGCTCTGTAATGTTTTTCTCATCTCTATTGCATTTTTGCAACTTTGTAAATTCATGTTAGTGTAATCGGCATGTTTTTTCTTATACTTTTTTATAGAGCTTTTCTCACCAGGACTCCACTGAAATAGACATTTGATGATCTATGTAATGCATTACCTAGTCATTTTTACTGACATCTTGCAAGATTGCCCCTACTATCTGATGAAAAATGACAGTACTGTTTTGAAAACCCTAAAGCAATCAAATCATTACATACTGTTGGTTTTCAAAGGTAAAGGCAAACTGTGGCCAATCTCTCTTCTGTAATGGCATTGCAAAAAATCCATTTGTCAAATCTATCACTGTGAACCACTGCCTTTCTGGTTTTATTTGAGCTGCTAATTCCAGGACCCCTGGCATCAGGTGTGCTCTCAGTCTCGGGTACTGATTCACTTTTCTAAAGTCTATTGCCAGATTGGGAAGTTGGTAGGACTGTGTCCTTTTTGTATTACCCCCACCTGTTCCCATTTGAGAATGTGCTTTTTCATGCCTGCTGCCACTTCAGCTGGAACAAAATATTGTTTCTGAAAAGGAGGGATAAACTCCCTCAAACTACTGACAGTAATGGGAACTTACCACCAATTTACCTCAGTCAGTTTTTGATTTTGTCCATAATGCTTGAAACACTTGTTTTATTGTATCCCATTACTTCCTTCAGTTTCATCTTTTGTTTTCCCCAGAATACAATTGGAGAAGTCTATTACTATCCCCAGTTTATTTTAATATGTCCATTCCAATAATGGTAGTCCCGCAACTGGGTTGCATCAAGAATGATCCTGTTTAAACCTGATTTCCACAGGATCACTGCCTACTGCAATACCTATACTGACATTAAACCTTGATATTAAGGCTTCTTCTTTGGGTCTATCCTTAACAGTCTGTTTATAACAGAGGCAGGCACTCAGGTGTTTAACAAGACATTTTTCCTTTGCATCCCTTCCACCCAACCATCGGTCAATGGGCAACCGCCATTTCTCCACTTGAAAAGTGCCAGTTAAGCTATTTGGGCAGGGGAGGCACACCCCTGTTATGAATCCTCATCATCACCTGCATTTTTTGGAATTTCCTTAAGGTCACAAACCTTTTGTTCCTGATCACAGGAATCATTGTTCTCATCTGATGCATATACTGACCATGTTATTTCTTCTGAAATAGCCTGCCATCTTGCATGGTCTGGATTATAGGATGGATTCTTGCTATATTCCATTGGATATACATTTCCCTCATTGTCATATTGTTGTTATTATAATTTGCCTTGCTTTGTTAAAAATGTTTGATTTTCCACACTGTCTTTCAGGAGGTTTTGTTTACACTGTTTTGTTCCTACCCTGTACCTTTATTCTGTTTCTTCTTTTCTTGTTGTTCTGGTTCTTGTGCATAAATTCCCTTTTCAATTTGCTTATTCTTCCACTTTTTATTATGTGGACATTCTTGTTTGACATGCCCTATCTTTCTACAGAAAAAAACACATAACCTTTTTTCTCTGAGTTTCTTGAAGCTGGAGGTGCCAAAGTGGCATGTGGCCCCTCTTTCCTGTCTCCCCATCTCTCTCTTCCTCATCCTCACCCTACTGCATCTATAATTTCAAATCTGTCTTCATCTGTCTCTAATGATAAGATTTTATGTTTAAAAATGCCTCCATCTTCACTCATTACCCTTCCTCTCATTAACTTGTGAGCAGACTGTTCCAGTGAGTCTGGTGTTTCTTTGTAAATGCACATAATGTCCCCGGGAACTCCTTTTACCTGTTCCACAAAGGCATGTATAAGGAGCTTTTGGGTGCCTTTATCTTGCATTTCCTTGTCATTAATATTGTGTACTATTTGAAATGCTAACTTGGAATGTTTTGCCTGCTCCAACATTTTGTCAGAAACTGGAAATTTAAAATATTCCAATAATTTAGCAGTTAATGTTTGACCCTATTGCCTTATATTTAATAGCCTAGAGGGATTCCTCTGTACTTTAAGTGCTAGCCACAAAGTTTGTGAAATCATTTTATGCTCATCTCCTGAGAGAATTAATTGGCTACAGACATCTGCATTACAAGTGAATTTTAGTCTTCTGTTAAGTACAAACTTGCAGTTTTAAGAGTACTGTATTTTCATTTTTTCTGTTTCCTAATTGTGTGTTTTTGAACAGTGTGCTGTGCGTCTCTCTGCAGTTAGTTCCCCACTCTCCCCCCCTGTTCCTGTGTTTGTATTAGTGTTGGTGGCTCTGGAATTGCCCGCTGCTCCTTTAAGTCTGCATTAGAACACTCCTCCTGGGTCCATCTCATTTGCTCACTTAACCGAGTACAGTTAGATCATATTCTGAGTCTAGTGTTCACTACACTTAATACAGAGAGAAGATTTGAGAAGGCCAGCCCACTTAGGTTCTTCCTTCCTCTATTCTTGCACTTAAAAAAAAACATGTTTTGCACTTTATTCATTTGCTTTTACTGTATTTGTGTTTCCTCCTACTTTATTTTGCTTTTCTTAAAAGTACTCAATTTTATTTATTCTTCTGCATTTATTACTGCTTGGTCATAGTCTGATTAAATTGTAACTGTTATTCAAAGTCTTTTGGTTTAAGCACTTGGGCTTCATACAGGCTGTTTTACATTAAGAAGGTTTGTGGTCTGCACTGTTGTGGCAGGACAAGTAGCTTACATCATTCTAAGCTGGGATTTGCTGATTGAGGGCCCAGTGTCTGCTATTCTAAAAGTATATTAGTTCTGGCTTAAGCACTTCGGCTTCAGGCCGGTTATTCTACATTAAGAAGGTTTGTGTTCTGCACTCTTGTGGGAGGAGAGGCTGGATTCTGCCCTTCTGAAATGGGAATTTCTGGTCACAGGCATATTGTGACTGCTTATTTGAACTGTTTCTTTCTGAAACTGGTGCACCTTGTTGCTGTAGCATAGACCGGATTCAGGCCTGCTGAATCTAGCTTTGTTTGTATAACTTGAGCACTGATCCAGGCCATCTTTTTTGGAGAAGGTTCCCTTGCACCCTAGTAAGCAAGGGTGTGCAGTTAGAACTTGTCTGATTGAAGACTGCTGGAACAGGGCTCAGCTTTGAACTTTTTTCTGGTTACTTGGGTAACTTGTTTAAGTTTTCTATTGTTTATATATATATATATATATATATATATATATATATATATATATATATATATATATATATATATATATATAAAATTGCACTTTATTCATATACTTTTACTGTATTTGTGTTTCTTACTACTTTATTACTGGGGGCATTGACTACAACTCTGATATGCAATATATAACAATAAGTATCCTTTTCTGTGTTTTTAAACTTTTTTTTGAGTGTATCTGCTTTATTTTCTGAAAAAATATATATATATATCTATATATCTATATATATATATATATATATATATATAAAACAGTAATGGATGTCTGATGCAGGAAACACAACAGGAGGGTCTCAACTCGGACTAGGAAATTTTATTTTCACAAATAAAGATAAAATAAACACACGTTAAGCTCTTTCATCTGTCAAGCAGACTTCTTCAAAACAACAGTGACTGTTACTGCACTCTTTAAATAGCAAAGTTTGGCGCCAAACATACAAGCACAATATTGAATTTAAAGACATATTACACAGATATATGAATAATTGAATAATTTAATAATTTAATAATTGCTTTAAAAATTGCTTAAAAATTGCTTTAAAATAGAATGCTTATTGCAATCGCTGATATGCTGTACACTGTCCAAGTGTATTCTATATACAGCCTACTAACCACTGTATGACTTCATGTTGTATATATATAACTTCATATTATTTGTATAACATAACCTAAACAAAATACTTATGAAGATATATCTTGACATATCCTTAGAAAGTTGGACTACCTTAGCTAATGTATGAAAAATCTTATGTTAATAAATTGATATATGATGGTAAAAAATAGAATGATATATGATGGTAAAAAATAGAAAAGTTTAAAATGTTTGTGAGGTATACAAGATGGTAGTATATTGTGCAATTAATAACTAATGTATCTTAATTTATGTGTATATATATATATTTATTTAAATGTATATATATATATTTTGTATATTATATATTTTTTATATAAAGTACATCATACCTTACATTCAAAAAAATTATTAGCAAATGGATATATGATTGTTGAATAAATATACAATAATCCATATTCTCTAACCTGTCTATAAAATATTGAAACTATAAAATGTTAAAACTAAAGTGTTAAGACATTAAAACTATTTGGACATAATGAGATAGGGTTTAATACTAATAGAATCATTGATGCCTGGATAACTGGTGGCATCAGCATATATCTGCCACCTACTCTCTTTCATTGCCAATAGGGCTTTAATATTACCACCGTACGGTGATGGTCCTACAGTATCAATGATGTTGAATTTGAAATAATGTTTGTCATTGTTGTGCATTATATGCCGGTATAAGGCATTCTTATTATCATGATTTCTAATACTATATAAATGTTCATAAATGCGTCGTCTGAATTGTCTCTCTGTCTTACCAATATAGTATGCATTGCATGCCACACATGCGGCTAAATAAACCACAAATTTAGTGTTGCAATTACCATGTCTGCTGTATACATATGTTCTATTGGAATTTTCCAACTTACATCCTCTGTCCTCATTGATAAATTTGCATTGGTTGCACGCTCCACATTTTTTGGTAGATGAATTTTCTCCTTTCTTTCTGATTCCTTTGGTTTCCAACAACTTCTTTATATTAAAACCAGTTTTATATACAATTTTAGGATGCACACCCAATATCTGTGTTAATTCATCATTGCGTATAACCTGATTCCATCTATCTTTTATGAAATTTTCAATATAGTGGACTGAGGGTGAATACATTAATACGCAAACCCTTCGGCTACATTCATCTCCGGGATTTTTGGCTGGTATGGGATATGCACTACCATAATTCCCCAAAAGAGATATGTACTTTTTGCCCCATTCACTAATAACATACTTAACAGTATCTGTCAAAAGGTTGGCTGGGTACCCCCTGATAGTGAACATAGATTTAATAAGTTCCATTTCTTTTAACATAATCTCCCTAGTGGATGACATTCGAGCAGCCCTGATGCATTGCCCTTTAAAAATGTTTTTGAACACATGGGGAGGGTGATTGCTACTGTAAACTAAGTAGTCATTCGAGAAAGTCTCCTACCTATAAATGCTGGATATTAACCCATTGTCCCCTTGACTTATATACGTGTCCAAATATGCTATGCCACTGGTGCTGATAGAATGTGTAAACTTAAGAAATTCTGTTGTGTTATTAATGTAGTTAATGAAATCAGAAATCTTATCAATCGGTCCATCCCATAGCACAAACAGGTCGTCTAAGAATCTAGTGTAATGAACAATGTGCTGGTAATGTTCAGATTTGAACAGATATTCTGATTCCCATTCAAGCATCACCAAATTTGCGAATAGGGGAGCACATGCTGCTCCCATTGCAACACCCTTGGTTTGTTTGAAAAACTCATTTTCAAATTGGATGTAATTGTGGTCTAAGACCAGCCCCATCATGTCTGTAATGAGGCATATTTTGTCCCAACTCAAGCTGGAGCATTTCCTCAAGCTGCTACTAAAGTATTCTAAACCCAGATCCCTAGGGATGCAGGAGAATAAATCAATAACATCGACGGTTATAAAAATAAGGTTATTTTTCCATACTTGGGATGTTAACTGACCCAAAAACGTCCATGAATCTTTAGTTAAATGTGGAATATTGTTATACACAGGTTTTGCCCATGTGTCTATTGCTACACCCAAGGGAAATGTTTTAGCTTTGCTTCCTGATATAATAGGCCTAAAAGGAGGGTGTGTAAGGTTTTTATGGACTTTGGGAATCCCGACAATCGTAGCTAGTTTAGGGTATTCCACTTTTAAAAAATCATAAGTATCTAAACTGATCCTATTGTCCAACATATATTCCTCTAGTGCTAAATCAATACGCCTGTAGCCTATATTGATCTCATTAAGTGAAATTGCATCGTAGTTACCTGATTGATGCAAAATGTGATATATTTCATTAATGTAATCCATGTTGTTGAATACAACAACCCCCCCCCCCTTTATCTGGTTTCATTAACCTGACTTCTTTATTGTTCACAAACTTCCATAAGCACTTGTATTCACCCTCTGTCAGATTCCCATCAGGTCCTATATTGTTGCTCTTGTCAACCTTGAGATTATTTCTAAAACTGTATATGTCATTGCAAATAATTTTCTCAAAGTTAGACACTTTTAAATTACTAGGCGGTATAAATGTACTTCTCTTCTTAAGACATGGGGGTACCATATTGGTAGGTTCTCCATTACTTTCACCAAAATGAATGGCTAAATTTAATCTCCTACAAAATAGTTTCACTTCAACAATAGTGTCCACCAAATTAAAGCTGACCGTGGGAATGAATTTCATGCCTTTAGAGAATACACTAAAAAATTCCTCAGTTATCTCAAGGTTAGTGTAATTGAACACATTGAACCCTAGTTTGGAAACTATTATTTTATTTCCAATACTATCTTGTGTATCATCTATACCACCTGCCTCTTCCTGATAGTTGTCTGTATTGTTAGATTCATTATAGTGTTCCAAGCCTAATAAATGGGAATAATCAACACCATGGTCAATAGGTTCATAAACATGTTCAGTATTTGTAACGTCCACTTCATACATGTTTTTCACATATCTACTCATCTCATTCTTCTGTTCCTTGTTGGATAAGTGTTTTTTGAAGGTGGGTAAAACCTGCCCCCTTGAAAATTCATATCTCCTTCTATATTCCTATGCTCATAGTGTCCATCCCTGTCATGGTCATTAATCATACTATTCTTTGGCCAAATATATGCCTTTTGACTCTCATACTGGTCAATGTCACGAGCTATCTTCCTTTGTTTCCTCTCAAAAATTAAGAAAGCTTTACGATTTGCATCTAAAAACTGTTTGTCATACAATTCATTCCATTCACTAAACATTTGATTGTTAATAATGTCCACATTTAATTTATCTACCTCAGATATTGCACAAGCCAATTTAACATCATTTTTCTGCATTAATAACTTGATATAGTCAAACCCAAAACTGTCAAACAGTTTATTGAAATCCACAATAGTTACACGGTTTAAATCTTGCCCCATCGGTACTTTGAAAAACCTAATACCTTTGGGTACAATTTTTAAGGCTAAACATTTGCTGAAATAGGCATTTTCTATTTTTAAATTTTTAATAACTATAAGTTTTTTACCCAATGCATATATCATATCTCTAATACTGTCTTTCGACAATTGTTTGGTACCAACCATATGTCGATCACTGCTACATCCCCCCATCGTATTTGTTGTGTTTTTCAAAATCAACATTTTCATTTAAAAAATGGTCCAAATGACCAATCATTCCTTCATTGCTTGTTTTGTCCAAAACTAATGTCTTATGCTTGTTGATATTCCCTCCTTTGAGTGCATTGGGACTAGAATATAGTTCAGTACCTTTAGTAATGTCAACTTGCTTCCTGGTAGTGGCAGAATATGTTTTTACAGGTTGCTGGCGTTTCGGTCTCACCCCCAGTCGTTCTGCCTCATCTCGGACATGGAATAGGCTGAAATCAAAAGTGAAATCACCCACCGATGATCTACTATTGTTTGCATCCAAGTTTTCACTCAAGCCACCTTCATGTAAAGAGTATACACCACAATCTGCCCGAATAGCCTGGCCGTTGGATATTTCCATCTATGTGCTCGCATCTACAGCAGTCGATGCCGCTCTCCTTGCTGAACAGGAACTTTCCTCTCCAGTTGTATTAAACTGTTGCTTTTTCTTCATGTTGGTGTCACCATGAGAATTAGTGACTGCCAACGAGTGCCCGACTAGCTCGAGTAAACGGGACACTTCCTCCTTCAGTGCAGTAACCTCCGAACGTAAGTGAGCTAAATCCACATTGTCCAATGAAGCCTGAGACCCCACGTCATTCTCCATACCAGACGCTGACTAAAGCACTTCTCACAGGCAACAACGTAACAGTAATGGATGTCTGATGCAGGAAACACAACAGGAGGGTCTCAACTCGGACTAGGAAATTTTATTTTCACAAATAAAGATAAAATAAACACACGTTAAGCATTTTCATCTGTCAAGCAGACTTCTTCAGAACAACATTGACTGTTACTGCACTCTTTAAATAGCAAAGTTTGGTGCCAAACATACAAGCACAATATTGAATTTAAAGACAAATTACACAGATATATGAATAATTGAATAATTGAATAATTTAATAATTGCTTTAAAAATTTTTTAAAAATTGCTTAAAAATTGCTTTAAAATAGAATGCTTATTGCAATCGCTGATATGCTGCACACTGTCCAAGTGTATTCTATATACAACCTACTAACCAATGTATGACTTCATGTTGTATATATAACTTCATATTATTTGTATAACATAACCCAAACAAAATACTTATGAAGATATATCTTGACATATCCTTAGAAAGTTGGACTACCTTAGCTAATGTATGAAAAATCTTATGTTAATAAATTGATATATATACTTGCTTCTCGCCTTTCTAAGTTAGTATAGTCCAGTTTTCAGTTAATGCTGAATTCAGGGCTGTGTTACAAATCTGTGTTTGCCCATACCTTACTTGGATAGAAAGAAGTGTCTCTGTTCAACTGTGAGAGAGGGGAGCTTTGAGCAGCCTATCTGTCCCTGGAGGAGTGGTTTCAGCCCAAAAATTAGTAGTTTATTGACCATTTTTGTCTAATTTCTATCTCTTTCATTTCCCCGTTATAAATACCATATTTGCCCGGTTGTATGTGCCAGGCAGCACCAGTTATCTAGGGTAAAACTAGTCTCCTCTTCATTTTTTCCCTTGGAACTAGACAAACTTTCATCTTAAGCATTCGAGCCATTCATTTCTCAGCCCAGCACTTGCTCAAATCTTATAGCAAGCACTTATAAACCCTAACACTAGACACTCCTGTACTGTACAGAAGGACAAGGCTCTCTATTTGACCTCACCAGCCATCCAGTAAAACAGTTTACTGTGCCTATCCAGGCATGTCCAAAGGGCAGTTTCAGGTGTACTGTCCAGTCCAACTGGTGAATCTGGGTATTTTGAGGCAATGTTACAACTGCCTCATGTACACAGACAACCCCCTCCTCCTACCACCAAACACTAATAAATGTGAGAGATGCAGTTATACAGCCAAACTAGAGGCTAAGCTCTCTCTCAACCCAAGACTGGATCAGACAATCAAGAGGAGAAGGGAAATACTTGCATCACACCACCAGTCTTACATAGACCCATTAATCCAGCACCGGCAAAAAACACACATAAATAAATGAAAACATACTCGAAAGCTCTAAATAAAAATCTGAAAAACCAACAGAGACCTCCAAAGCAAACATCCAAGCAACCTCCATCCCCTAATACAAACCATGAAACACATACTTCACAAAACCAGTGCGCCATGCAATCACAGCCCTTAAGGCAAAATAACATACCCAACATACTAGTAATAGGTGACTCTAAAGTCAGGCATACTGACATCCCACTCACTAGGCTGAATAAGAAGGTTACTGTTAGCTGCCTGTCAGGTGCCAGGATCTGCCACATAACACAAGTACTCAGGTCACTCCAGAACAAGTACAAATATGACTCTGTCATTGTCCATGTTGGTGTGAATGACCTGAGCCGTACCTCCCTGGAATACATGAAGAGAGACATGGAAGAGTTCTCTGATCAGGTAGCCCAGGCCGGTATGACCCTGACCCTGAGTAGCATCCTGCCCTTACCAAGAATGAAACCATGGTATAAAGAAAAAAAATCTCAATTTCAACAATTGGCTAAGTTTCTGGTGTCATTCAAAGGAGATCCAGTGTCTGTCCACCTGGGATGACATGCTCAACAAGCCACAATGCTTCTCTAGAGATGGCTTGCACCTGTCATCCTTAGGCTTTTGAATACTGGCCAAGGCTCTTGCCACCCCCATAGTGCCTTTTTTATGCAAGGCTCAAAAGACAAACCCACTGCCGTAAATAGCACAAGTAACAAAAAAACTGAGGGTAATGCTACTCAATGCCAGAAGTCTAAACCTCAAAATGCATGCACTCGAAGCACTCCTCAGTATGGAGAAAATCGATATATGTGCAGTAACAGAAACCTGGTTTACGGCTCCAGAGAGCACCCCAGCACTACCAGGCTACAACTGATACCATTCAATTTGGCCACAGAACCCAAACCAAAATACAAAAGACGGGGGCATATCCATATTCATCAAGGATACCCACACCTCCAGGTTAGTTGCACAGCACAATGCTTCAGAGATCATCCACATGCAACTAACAATGGGCAAAACTGCAATTCAAATTGTAGCTTGCTACAGATCACCCACCATGTTCCAGGACCCCCATTCCGCATTTCTGGAAACACTGGGAAACATAAAGGTCCTACCAAACACCCTAATATCGGGTGATTTCAATTACCCAAACATTAACTGGGAGAACTACTTGCCCACCTTTTCCTAGAATTTATAAACTCAAATGCCCTGATTCAACTGGTCAACACTCCCACCAGAGGTGACAACATATTGGACCTGGTCATCACCAACATGGGCGACCGGTGTTCCACACCAGAAGTCAACTACTCGCTGGTTAGATCTGACCATAAACAAATAACTTTGGATATCCATATTCTGCCCCCACCCCCGGACAAGAAAACCACCATGAAAAACCTTTCAAAAGCAAACTTCATGTTACTTAAGACCGAGGTGGAAAGTTTCAAAGCCACCAAGCTGAAGGATAACACTGTCCAAGCTGCAAAATACTTTACTAATGGATTCTATGGGCAGCTACAAGAATGCATGGATTGTGCCATCCCAAGCAAAACCAAGACTCATGCCTCCAAGAAAAGGAAACCAGTCTGGTGGACTCCTGCCATAAAGAAGCTATACAATAGAAGGAGGAAACTAGTACAGAAAAGTGTAAAATCCCAAGAAGGGAAGACATCCCTGATCAGTATCAGCAAGAAACAACAATCCCTTATAAAATCATCCAAGGCGAGCTTTGAAAGAAAAATTGCAAAGGACTCCAAAGATAACTACAAGGCATTCTTTAGCTATGTCAAGAATCTAAGTGGCAATGCTGAGATCTGCTCGGAGTTAGTGCAGAATGGCACAAAATACACTGAACTGACCGATATCATGAACATCCTGGCAGACAGGTTCAGTGCAAACTTCACCCCCCTCCCACCTGCAAAAGGGCCCATAACCATACCAGAAGAATGTAGAGTCCCTGAAATCACAGACACTCAGGTTAAAACAGCCCTCTCCAAAGCCAAAAACACAGGCTGCTTCCTACATGAGCTCAAAGACGAACTAACCCCTCACCTAAACACACTGTTCAAACTCACCTTCTCCACAGGCTACATACCCATAGAGTGGCGCACACCAACAGTTATTCCACTCCACAAAGGTGGAGCCACAAAAGACCCCGGGAACTATCGCCCTATATGCCTGACTAGCTTGGTCTGCAAGGCTATGGAGCGCATCATCATGGAACTCATTAACAGAGACATTGGGAACCTACAAACACTGGACCCTACCCAGTTTGGCTTTGTTAAGGGCAGATCATGCCTCCTAAACCTGGTAGACTTGTTTGATACAGTTACCAAGGCTATAGACGAGGGAAAGGTGGTACACACAGCCTACCTAGACCTCGCTAAGGCCTTCAACACCATTCCCCATTCTGGTATTATAGACAAGCTCACCATCCTGAACATAAACCCCTACATCACAAGATGGGTTGCCAACTGGCTCATGGACAGAACCCACATGGTGAGAGTTGCAGGAGCTAGGTCCAGCTCTAAATCAGTTACAAGTGGCTTTCCCCAGGGCTCAGTCCTAGGACCCTTCCTGTTTGGCATATACTTCTCACAGGTACAGGCAAGCACAGAATGACTATGGCTGACCAAGTTCGCAGACAACTGCAAACTAGGGGCTATAATCGACTCTCCGGCTGACACAGACATCCTCCAAAAGGGTCTCACTGAGACGGATACCTGGTGCCAAAATCATGGCCTCAAGCTAAATGCCAAAAAGTGCATAGTCATCCCCTTTGGAAAAAGCAAAGTACCCACAAACTACCACATGGGTGGTAGTCCCCTAAATACGGAAGATGTAATAAGGGATCTGGGGACCCAAGTAGATAGTAATCTCACCTTTGATAATCACATTGCCAAAGTGACTAGAAAATCCTTCTACGTAGCCCACCTAATCACAAAAGGGTTTGCATCCAGATCAAAAGAGGTCATTGTGCTCCTCTACTCATCACTCATCAGATCCATCATAGAGTACAATGCCCCATTTGGGATGTACCTTATAAGACACCTGCAACAGCTGGAAAGACCACAGAAGTACCTCACCAAGAGGATCACTGGCCTCAAACAGATGACCTATACAGCTCGACTGAAGAAACTCCAGTCGTACTCAGTTGCATACCGCCTACTCAGAGGTGGTCTCTAACTAACATACAAGGCCACGTCCAACCCAGAATTGATGGACATGCTCCACCTAAAGAAAACCTTATCCCCTTGAGCCACATGCTGTAGGGATCTAAACCTCACCACAACACTAAATAGGATACACTGGAAGGATAGATTCCTGTCCCAGAGACTTCCCATGCTTTGGAACAAAATCCCAATCTACATTAGGCAGAGCTCCTCACTAATACTCTTCAAAAGAAACCTTGATGAGTGGATGGGAAACAGAAAGTTTACCTCGGGGATCACTTCAGTGGCTCTGCTGGACAGAGGCACAGGCAACTAATCTAAGGGGGCGGTGAAAGCCAACACATTCTGGCTAGGCTTATAAATGCCTTCAGGCAGATAGCCTAGTACCAACCTATGAACCTATGAACTTATAATATGCCAAGAGCACTGCCACCATCCTGTTTAACTTAGAATCCAAAATACAGTCATGTGTTACTATAAAAGACATATAGCATTTTGGAATGAAAACCAAAAACACTTTTTTAAGGAATCATTCCAAGCATTAGCAACTGTGTATGACAACCAGTCTTCAAATGTTAACATGTTGTAGAATATACCCTTTTTGTCATTGCACTGCAGAATTGTCTGCAGTAGATGAGATTGTTGGTATAAATCTACAGATGTACCTGTAATAACTGTGACATCTTCAGGCGTAAGTCTATCTTCAGACTTTAAATCATTAAGCTGTTTTTTGTAGTCTGCAAGCTGCTTTTGTAAACTTCATATTTGTATTTGCAATTCTATTTCCCTTTCTAAGCCGTCTAACACTCTGGCTTTTTCTTGGTCCAATTGGACTCTGAGATCTTTAATCTCTGAGTCTGTATCTGACTGAATGACAGAAGCTGATTTTATAGCTACATCTGCATTTTACAGACTGTCCTTTACTTACTGATTAAACTGTTTTAACATACCATCATATCTGACAAAAGCATCTTTTGTTTTTTTTTTCTCTTACCTTATTCAGACTGTCTGTTCTTTTTCAGATAGTTCTTTATTACTAATGATGTCATTCCTCTGTAAACATTAAGTTTTAAACATTTCATCTCTTTCATCAAATGGCAATGACCTATTCTTTTCCATAAAAGTTTTGTAATTATTATAGAAAGTGGAAACTGGCATTACATAATCCCCACTAGATGTCTGTGTCACACAAACTTGAAACCTGTCTAGTTGCTGTTATTTTTTGTAAAACAGTTTTGTGACATGTAATACAGAAAATTTGTCACCACAGTTTATACATTCAACCAAAGTTCTGCATTTTTGCAAATACTGATCAAACTGGATACATTTGCACAGATACACTTTATCACTTTTACTAGTACCAAATAAAGCTTTGTTACTTTTAACATCACTACTTGCTTGTTTATACCATTGCATTAAAAAGAGTCCGGACTTTGTTGGGGTGTGATTCAGTTCTTTAGCAACTGTATGTGGCCATTGAACACTTATGTCCCTGAGGGCATCCATATTAAGATCAAAAGAAGTTTAACCAAAAGATTGAAGACAGGTGATCAGGCTGTTGTTGAAAATTTGAGTGGCATTCACCCTTCTGATGAATTGATGGTGAAACATCACAGAACATATGCTGAAACAAAACTTGGTACTTCACCAAAATCTGGAAGACTGGAACTGCTGAGTTGTTTGAAACTGGCAACTGGAAGTTGGTGTCAATGGAATGGAAGTGTTTGTCATAGTGGACTTGTATGAATTATATAAGGTTTCAGAACTGCTGGCTCGCTATTGATAAAATATCAAACAACAGATAGACTGACACTGTACAACTGTATTCATAATAAACTGCATTTTATTATTGCTGATCAAACACTTCTTTCAAGGTCATATCAATTAAGTATGACATGGATAATGTCAATTCTTGCTCTTCCTTTTAATGTTTCTGCATGTCTCTGTACCAAAGAGAAAATGGCCAAATATAATGCAAACATTTCTTGGTTTATATAGTCTTTTAGTTCTGCTTTTGTGTCTGTCGCTGTTGTTTTTTCCCTAGCAGTTTCTGTTTTCTTGTCTATTTGTTTTTTCTGTTTTCACAGACCACTATGTCCTTATTTCTGCCAATTATTTCCTTATAAATACGTTAGTCATTACTCAGCAACTCAGAAGGGCTTATTATGCTTCTTCATCATTTCTCACAGGATGCCATCTGTTACTAACTTTTTAAGCCCATAGGCATACGCTAAGCAAATATTTTTACTTTGTATTGCCGAGCTGGATGCTAAGCAAATATTTTACTTTGTTTGCTACATATTTTGAACATGATTATATTGCCGAGCTGGACATGTTTGTCCTGTAGCTGCGTAGTAAATTAGATTCTGCACATAGCACTTGTAAACCTTTACTGTTTCATGCAATGTTTAATACATTTAAACCTGGGAAAAATATGTGTTTTATATACTATCTATCATCTAGGAATTCACCCCACCCCAAAAGAACAACCAGAGCTTATTTAACCAATTATGAAATCTCAGCTTTGTAGGTAAAAGGATTCTATTCCAGACTGTCCTATTTCTAAAAGAAGAATGGCCCTTGTAAGTCAGTCTTGGACATATGCAAACTAAACACATTCTTGAATGTGACAGAGCTGCAAATGTTACAGAAGCTTTTTATAACTGCAAAATTGTTGACAGTTGATAAGAAAAATCTCACCTTCATATTACTATCTACATTGACCGCCACCAAATCATCTGGTTTCAGACAGGATACAAGCGACAGCAGTCCAATTTCTATTTTCTTGGTCTTGATATTATATCCAGTGATCACCAAATGCTTGTAACCTATCTCAAACCATTGGGGTTGTATATCTACCCCTATCAAGATGATTGTCTGATTCAGGAACTTTCACTAGAGGATTTATAAAGGGTCCTACAGTACACCATCTGCTGCACTATCAGTCTGTAATGAAATAAACAGCTACAAGGTCCACAGTTAAATCCACACAGCAGTAACTTGAAGTAAAAAGTCCACACAATATATCCACAAAGTACCAACCGACTGTTTAATGAAGTGCTTTTTGTCCTGCAGATTGCAAGAATGTCTTCAGACAACATAATACAATTTTATACTGTGTTTAAAATTCACTCCACTTACATCATGTGTTCACTCTGAACCAATTACCATTCCTTCCTCTACACAGGTTGAGTTAACCCCCTTACTACTCTTTCTTTTCAAAAATTATCCAAATGTATGTCATTGCTGTTCAAACAGACTTCTGTTGTAAAAAACATTTTATGTTATTTATATGTGTACTTAGTATGGAAAGTGTACCTATTAAAAACAAACATTATCTACTTAGACATTTTAATTTTAAAATACATAAAATAGAACAAACTTCATTGATACCAAGATATTGGCATGCATTTGTACGTAACTGTCACATAAGTTCAAGTATTTCTAAAATAAGGGAGTCTGGACTTCCTCTAATATCTGTTATAACTTGGTCTATGGCTCTAAACTTGAACCTATGTTCTGGGTATTCAGAAATATGTCTTGCTAGTGCATTTTCTTGTTTCCCCCTACTTATACTATAAAGGTGTTTGTACACTCTCTCTCAACTTTCATTCAGTTTTCCCCACATAGAATACTGAATAATACTGGCATCTAGCTACATAAACTATCATTTTCGATTGACAATCAAATCTCTTCTTTGTGTAGTATGTTCTGTCCCTTCGTTGATATACTTGTCCTACTTCTATGTGCTTACAATAGTTACATATACCGCGCTTTGCCATACCTGGATTTCTAGGTAATTTGGTGCTTTGAGTCTCCAACATATTTTTCATATTCTTTCCGCTCTTAAAAATAATTTGTGGTGGAATTGGAAGTTTGTTCACAATAAATGTGTCACCCTGTAGTAAATTCCAGTTCTTAGAAATGATGTTCTTAAAGTCCCATGCATTCAGACTATATTTTATAATAAACCTGTATTTCATGTGAAATCTTTCTGACCTATCTACCTCACTGTTTGCAGTCTGGTCATTTCCATACATTTTCCAAAATCAAGTCAAGAGTCCCGAGTTCTCATCACACAGGTCAGATCAGCAGTATTACTGTTGGTGAAGGGTACGCGGCATTTAAGACCTAGTGAGATCCATAGCCATATTCTCTGGTTGTATCACTAACACCCTTTACAGAAAGTTCTAGCACTGATCCCTTACAAAAGAAGGGAATTTAGGCAGCAGTCTTACCAGGTTCCTGCTAAACAAAAGGTAGTCTTTAAATCACCTGGAAATAGCTACATCATGGCACAGATAGTTTAGATCTTTTATGTAAGGGTGCGTGTTATTCAAATTAAGGTTTATGACAGATATAGCACTATAATGGTTATCTTTATCTTTAGCTGAACAAAAGTATGATAATCTGAGAATAATTATTGTACAGTTTGTGCCAGGGCATGAAAATTAGCAAGTTTTACTATAACTGTGCAAGTCAGGAAAGCGATAAATGATGGAAGGATATCAAATACTTACAGACCTTGATTTTCTAATGTAATTTGGCAATGGCTTGCACAATTCATATAGGTAATCAAAGAATGTAAAAAAATAAAGAGAAGTATAACTAACCTTCCCAGCATTTTTGAACATTTTCCCAGAGGGTATACGGGTATTTAATATTGCAAAGATGACAACAGCTATGCTGACAAAACTGCTAAGACTTAAGATTTTAAAGAAATTAGAACTGCTTAGCTCTTCAAAGATGGTTGATTCTGTGGGTCCTATGTATATAGAGGATGCGTGAGAAAAGTCAAAAATAGGGTGGAAAATGGAGACTTTATTAATGTTGAATGCTGGAATGGACTTATTTATCTAACTCAAGTAAATGTCTAAGTGACTTTATTGTCACAAGGTATATGTGTTGTGCAATGAAACCAGCATGTACAGAATGGAACATTACTATGTTTGTTGAAAACAATGATCATATAGGTTTTGTCTGCTTAGCAATGCATTCCTAAAAGGGTAAGTAAGGAACTTTTGATTTGAATCTTAATTATGTTGAATAAGCAATAATGTGTTTTATTGACTACCTGGGGAAGTTACCAAGGAGCTCTAAATGTACACCTTGTTGCTTTAAATAAAGCTAATGTGGGCAATGAATCCAATATGCATAGAATTGGTAATTTGCTTTATGCATTTCAAAACAATATATACATATAGGTTTCTTTAACTAATTATTAAAAAAAGATAGCATGGGTCCTTTTACATATTACTAAATTTTCCTAAAATAAGCAAAACTGTGAGCTATAGATGTAATTAAGAAAGTTAAAGAGAGATTATAAAAACATGTCTCATTGCTTTACATTAAAGTACTACTAGTGTTGTCTATAAACATAGCGCTGTCAATAAACATTTTGCTTTACTTATACCAGAAGAAGAACTACACCATGGGTGTGTAACTTCGATTCTGATGCACTTTATTAATATGTATGGCAAATAAAAGATAAGCATCCATAAGAAATTCAGTATGAAGTAGTCTGATAATATGCACTGATATTAACAGTGTTATGGAATTGTGTATACCGTTATAAAGAAGTCCTTCACCCCATCACTTTTTCTTCTTCTTTTTATAAGTTTGTAGTTAAGTACTAGGCTAGCTGTCCTTGCATGCCATTTTAAGCCCAGATAATTTAATAAACAAATACATAAACAAAGAAAAATAAATGTAAATAAATACATTTTCCTTTTGGTTCTTGAATGAACCTATCCTATTTGGTGTTAGACTGGTCTTACCCAACCCTTGTTCAATAATTATATAGTCCTCCTAGTGAGAATAACTGGGATCATACTATAGATAATCTGAAGGGATCAGTGCATGGAATAAAGCATACAGGAACTACCAATGTCCATTAATAGTACAGGGGACAGTCCTGGGTAAATGTTTTGTTTCCCTAACATAGATCCAAGTTGCACTTGAATATGGACAGGGATTAGCTATGTTTTACATTGGATGGGGAGTCTGTGTACCAGAGCAGTGGTATCCTCAATGAGATAACCTTGTCTCTCTAAACTGTTCTGTTGAAAAAGAGGTTTAGACCCCTAAACCAAGTATTTTCAGTATCATTTGACTCAATGATGTGTAGTTAATCCATCAGTATTAGGTCAAAGGATGTCTTGTATGCCAGACACATATCACCACTCAGCACTTCTTTTTTTTTCTCCATTTTATACAAAGAACAAAAGTATGTTGTTCTTGCTGTTGTGAGGGGATTTAATTTGCAATGGTTAAGGCATTACTTAAAAGTCTGTAATGTTAGATATTAAATGTGTGAAATAAATAAAAAACATAAAAATATTTAATGAATTGAAAATTATAGGCCTGGTAATCCGAATGCTTGAATATTGGTTTTGTTTGTTATAAACTATTAACTTTGTTACCAGTTAATTTATAAGTTTAATAATTCCTTGTTAAATTTAACATTTATCAGAAGAATATGGTGTATAGTATATTATGCAAAGCAGCATTTATATAAGGGGAAATGGTCTTTATTTAATGACTGCTGTTGTATATAGCAATACAGAGACATTCAGATACAGTTTCATGGGGATTTTTAGTTTCTGTATTGAAACAATATCAAAACATTAATATTAATGGGAATTAAGAATGCACCTTTCAAATGAAGATGTATAAATATACATAGGATTTTTTAGGAAAATTAGATGCTAGACTTGCAGAGTTTATCAATAGTTGAGAATTGTTAAAATATTTATTAATTTTATTCTTGAAGATCTTTTATTAAAAACATTTAGAATTTGAGAAAAAAGGAAGGGTATGATGGTTAAAGATATTTGTTGGGTATGGAAATATATAGGCCAACTGAGAAAGCTATGATAATATATATATATATATTTAAGTGATGTGAGGGTTGTGTAGGGAAAATGCAATGAAGATGGCTATAGTTATCTATTAAGAAAGGTAACTAAATTATGTGGATGCATAATGACAAAATGAGACACAGTATTATATTGAATACAAGGGGAGATTGAATAAATATATTCTGAAATGTTAATGCTATTTTGTGTCAAAATTGCAAGATCTGTTTAAATATGGAGATATTCCTTAACTGGATAAAAGTAAAAGGTTGAATATAGCTGAGATAGAAGAGAGACTTTTAGAAAAGGGAAGGAGCAAATTACATAGAAATAACTTGAAATTGTGGGAACAATGCATGCAGAGTAATGATCAGGAGGAGTGAGGTTTAAAGGAAGGCAGGAGATGAACAATTTGGTTAATGCTGGACTGATGATAGTTATAATGAAAGAAAACATATGAAATGTATACTGTATATAAATGGAAAACAGATTAATATGGTTTGTCTTCTTTTCTAATAATGTATATTTACCTATGTCTTGTGATAATTTAATTAAGATGTTTAAAAAAGAAATTATCGGTACGTAGGAAGGTAGTTGTAATTCAGTTAAAGATGTTATTTATACGGCTCCGAGAGAAAAGGACAAATTATATAAATTAAATGTTGAAAATATAAAGTATATTTTAGATTAATTTCTTTAATTTAAGTAACAAATATACTTGGAGAAATGGACAACCAAAATTACACATGAATCTGGGGCATGATTATATTGCAAAATATTAGTGCCATTTGTCAAGGGTGGTAGAATTTGTCCATAAAAGCAGTACACTATCAGATCATTGTGTAGAGCATCTTAACATGGACACATATAAAATGCATAAAGGGGGACAGAATGATGCTTGGTACACCTGGTCTTTAGAAGATAAGACATACTGGAGAATGTTCAAGAGAGCATATGAGAATTTTTGGGAGGAATATCAGGTTAGCAGCATCTCCTTAACTAGTTAAAGGGATTTTTTTAAGTTTAAGATCAAAAAGTGGGCAAGGGAGGAAGATAAAGAAGAGATATGGGGTAGACAAATAGGACTCAGGGTGAAGTATATTGAACTAGCTTAAGGAGAAAAAAGGTAAAGAAGTGGGGGATGTCAGAATAAAACTGCATTAGGCCATATTAAAGAACTTAAAAAATAATATTAAAAAGGCATTATTTTTAAACATACACAACAAGTGGGATAGCTATACATATGTTTAATGGGCACAAGGGATTTGCTTCCATAACTTTTAAGTGCTAAGCTAGAAGAAAGGAAGAAGGTTATGGTGATTCAAGTGCTGAGAGCTCAGAAGGAGGAATAACTAATAAGTGAAAGGAGATTAAGCAAATTTTACTTGGCACATTGCAAGACAGTGATAGCATATCTATATAAAGTTAAGCATGACGTTAAGGCTTTTCTGTCTCAGCTAAGATTAACTGCATTAATGCAGGAGGAGAGGGGGCAGCTAGACAGGGAGACAACAGATTTAGAAGTATTATGGCTGATAACAGAAATAAAGGGGGTAAGGCACTTCATCCCGATAGGGTCACTGCTGAGCTAGAAAATGAAAATCAGAAAGATATGATAACATGAGTAAGGTTGCTTTATCGGGAACGGGAGGACAGGGAAAGGTTTACAGAGTAGATGCCTAAAGCTAAAATAACATTTTTGAATAAAGATGGGAAACTGAGAATAGATCCAGAGAGTTACAAGCCTATATCTCTGCTGAACATGGATGTCAAATCTTTGTTAAGATTCTGGCAAATAGATTGGAGAAAGATATACCCAGGATGGTTTCTGCAATGCAATAAAGTTATATTAAAGGAAGGGGAGGAAAGCCTGACTTAGACTTTGGCTCAATCTTCAGAGTTATGTCAGGACAAAGTAGGTCCTCACTCTGCATAGACTTCCAGAAACATTCAACTCAATAAGTTGGACTTTTTATGGAGTACAATGAAAGCATTCCAGTTTCCTATAGGCTAGATAAAGAAATGCAGGCTTTTGTAAGTGTGCCATGTGCCTAAACAGTTTCTAATAGGGTCAGATCAGCACTATTATTCTTGGTGAAGGGTACTTGACATGGCTGTCCATTAACACCTATGGTCTTTGCTTTGGGTGTTGAGCCCATAATACAACATTTCCAACAATACCTGACTCATACAGGTATCTTCTATAAGAACATTACCACTGAGATTTTAAGAGCACTAAACAGCTTTGAGTTCCTTTCATGTCTTAAGATTAATGTACATTAAAAAGTTCTGTTTCCATATATTTTATAATAGAAATGGTGTTAATAGTGGATGGCAATGACAAATTGCTGATGAAAGACAGAAGAGAAAACTCAAAAGTGGAGAAATTTAGGCTTGCCCATTTTGAGTAGAGTTATAATAATTAGGATTTGATTATTATCTAAGTACCTCTTCTAATTAAGGCATGTGCCACAATTCCTTGTGCTAAATGTACATCCAAGATACAGAAGTTATTTAAGCACTTTTTTGCGTGATGCTAAACAACTAAGAGTAGGTAGAGGAAAATAGTTTGTACAGGGTAAGAAAAGGGGCATGGTCATTCCAGATCCGACTGTATACGCCGCAGCTGTAATTCAATAGCAGTGTGGAAGGAGATGAGTGAAGGAAAACGTACCTGATATGTGTTAGAAACCTAGAATATGGTTGTTATAGGTGACAAACTCAGTACAGCAGATGATACAAATGTATGGGGCACACAGGGATAGAGATGTAGTCTGAGAAACACTGGCTTCAGACAGTGCTAGGTGTAAGGGATTGGGAAGTAGGGAAATGAATATGGGATCTAGGGAATGCAGACTGAAGAACAAGAGAATTTACTGGAAGCATTGGGCAAATAAGAGAGTTTACCATGTAATGGACTTACTACTAGAGAACATGCGGAAATTCCTTTCCTGTCAGGAATTATCACAAAAGGATGGGGAATGGGTGCATTGGTAGCAATATTTACAATTAAAAGCTGTCACTCAGAGACTTTCAACATTAGGAACCTGGGAAACTGCTCAGCAGAATATTAGCGCTGATCACAGGGTGTTGATTCAAGATATTTCGGTAAAAAAATTACTTACGTATTACGGATAGGAGAGGAGACTAATTAGGATAATTACAAACAGTATGGAAGGAAGAATGAAACAACAAGCTTACTCTCAGGGATTGCAATTGTATTACATAATATAGTGGACTGTACCTTTCCAGCCATTAGTGCATTTACATTATTTATAATAGTGTATAGATGACACTTAACTGTAATTCAATTAAAGGAAAGGGGGTTAGGTGTGGGGATGCTAAAGCTGGGTACTTACATATGAAATGGCATTGCTGGGGCTTGCAGCAATCATGGGAGAGGGGGTAATTAAGGCAATTAGAATTGCCACACATGTAACTTTCCTGAAACAGGAGATGCATTTTTCTGGTTATCTGGCATTCAGAAGGGAGTAGGGAGTAAAGAAAAGATGGTTGAGACATGGGCTAGACAAATCAAAGATATTGGGCCAGATTCACAAAGGCTTGCATGGAGTCTAAGTGTAGAGTAGGACTCCAGACAGCCAATATGTCTGCTAAGCGATCCAGAAACAGCTGGCAGGGGCGTGCATGAGAGCTCCTAAAACTACTCTTGCATGGACAGTGTTATGTTATGCAAATTACCTCATTTGCTGCTGAAAGTTATGCAAATGAGATAAATTTGCGATCCAGGAAACACTAACCTATCCGAGTAAGAGTAGTGATATTTGCAGAAATGTACTCCGTTGGAAACGGAGTACCATTCTGCAAATAGCAAAACGGAGCTATGACAGCTCCAAATAAAGGATGCATCCAGTTGAGGAAGCATGCCAATGGCCAAATATAAGGTCATTGGCATTTTTATCTGTTGCAAAATAATAAAAAATAAAATATTTTATTTTTCCCCGATCTCCGATGTTTAAGCATAGCGCAGCACCGCTCAAATGTGCAGTGCTCTAAAAACCAGAAAAAAATGAATAAAAGCCAAAAATAGGCATTTTATTAAAAATATTCTTCTGCCATGCAGGTGAATGGCAGGCTGAAGACAACATGGCTACTGAGTAGTGGTTGCTAAGGGGGGAAGCTCAGTCTGATAGATGTAACCAAGCATTAGTAGGCAATCCTATGCAAATGAGGATAAGGATAGTGAATCCCAATTTTCCCTGCCATGTGAACCATGTCCCTAGAGTGTAAGAGTAGGATTAGGGGAGTAATAGAGTAGAAAATAGGTGACATCATGAGAGGATATGTATCAAAGACTGTAAGCTTATTGGAGCAGAGTGGCATGTGTTTGCTGTAAGTTACTCAGGACTGGAAGAGGCGTGTCAACAGTTGTCTTAACTGAAACCCAGAAACCGAAGGTGTACGCCATGGTTATCACTAAAGTTTCCTGCAAAGATGCTTACACTGTGTGCACACGTGTGCGAGCCTGTAAACCCGTCTAAGCCTGTGTGCGCATGTGTGCGCCCATGTAAGCCTGGGTAAGGCTGTCCAAGCCTGTGTGCCCACATGTGCACCCGCCTAAGCCTGTGTAAGCCTGTGTGCGCGCGTGTGCACTCCTGTGCACGTGTTTGCGCTTGTTTGCGCGTCGCTGCCCCCTGTGGAAACAGAAAGGGAAAAGGAAGGAAAATAAGTAGTAGGAAGTTAACCAGGGAGAACTAGCAGAGCTGCCAGGTGAAATCAATCAGAATCAGCCAATTACACAGGTAGTACACTAGCCCAGCCCAGCCCAGCACTTAAAACTCTGCAAACAACATTCCCCCATGTTTTTCTCAGAAACACTGCAACACTGCAGTCTACAAAGAGAAGTGAAAACTTAAAAATCTTAAATGAGACAAAAAAATGTTAGGGGCTGCCATTGCTATTATAAGGCAACATGTGCAAGATGCTGAGGGTGGTGCCATTACAAATGCTGCTGAGCAACCCACAGTGAGGAGACGGAGAAGAGTGTACAGAACCAGGGTAACCTACCAGGGGCTACATGAGCTGGAGATAGTGGAGCGTTATAGAGTGGACAGAGATCTCCTGCAGCAAATTGTTGAGCTGTGCAGGCCACGCCTCACACACCGAACCAACAGAGGGGAACCCATCCCAGTGGAAACCAAGGTATGTGTTGGCCTAAGAATACTAGCAACAGGTACATTCCAGAGACCAACTGGTGATATGATGGGGATTTCACAGGCATCAGCATCCAGGGTACTGCACCAGTTCCTGAATGTCATGTCAGCACATGTCGGTGATCATGTATATTTCCCCAATTCCCATGAGGTATTGGCCAGCAATATGCGTGTCTTCCAGCAAATAGCGGAATACCCTGAGGTAGTGGGTGCAATTGACTGCACGCATATACACATCAAAGCACCAGCCGGTGAGCGGGGTAGGGCCAACATCAACCGCAAGGGCTTCCACTCCATCAACTGCCAAGACATGTGCGATGCCCAGGGCATAATACTGAATGTGTGTGCTGGCTTCCCTGGAAGCTACCACGATTCCCATATCTGGCATCTGATGCAGCTGTACCAGAAATTTGCCAGTTGGGACATCCCTGATGGTCAGCTAGTGGGGGATGCTGGATACGCACTGGAGCCATGGCTGATGACACCCATCAGAAATGCACACACACCTGAACAAGAACTCCATAATGAGGCACACACACAAACACAAAATGTAATCGAGCATGTGTTTGGGATGCTCAAGTCACGGTTCCGGTGCCTGGACACATCTGGTGGAGACTTGCAGTACTCACCAACTACATGTACCCAAATTGTCATGGCATGTGCCATGCTACACAATATGATCCTGCGAAAACAGCTGCAGCAGGAACGGCATGGGGCAGGGCCAAACAGCCCCCCATCATTGCCAAGGCCTGCACAGGCATAGTGTGACTCGGAGGAGGAACAACCTGAGCCTGCCCCAGTAGGCAGAAGGAGGTGTGGCCAGTATGCCTTGGCCTTGGCAAAGAGACAATGCATAGCACATACACTGGCTCAGTAGGAACCCTGGAAATTATACCTTTCTCTGACTCACACATAAAATAAAAGGGATGCCTAACTTGACACTACCTGTTTCCAAACATATATAGGGAGTGTAGTATGTGCATCCGACATAGGCAGCCCTGCAGCACTACCTAAGGCATGATTGCCATGTTTTAAGCAATATAAAGCAGTGCTAAGCAGCTTTTACCAATATTTAGTATATGTAAACAAAATTCCCCGTGCTAACTAGCGCAACGTCAGGCAACGTTGAGCAATGTTGGGCAAGGTTGGGCAAAGTTGAGCAAAGTCAGGTAAACATGCTCATATTTGCTTTACTGTCCCTTAAGCAGTCTGGTCTGCCCAGCATGAAAATAAAAAGCAGTGAGAGGGCTCGAACCCAGAATACTGTGCACTATAGTCACAGTACTGAACCACTAAGCCATGATAGCATTTCAGTGGCACAGACACAGCAGGACAATTGTACACTAATGCAAACACAAAGAAATGCTGTAACATGGCCCTAAAGAGGCATTTGGGTAACCTCCCTCACAGGCCTATGCAGACAGAGAACATCAGGCCAGGCGGTGTGATGTGGGTTGTGTAGGCTAAGAAGTCACAATCTAATATACGTGACATTGGACGCTAAGATGTGTAGTACAGTAGTATGCCTCAAGCCAGTGTGATAGGCAACAGTACAGACTGAAATGGTGTACCGTACATAGCAGTGCAGGCATAGCAAATGTGTATAATAAGTGTCAGGTGAACTCCTTATCCTATGTACACCCACAGTAACAATCAGGTGTGCCCCCGGGTAGAAATGTACAAAGAATAGCTGTCCCCCTGTATGTAGAAATGTTGATAAGTCTATGCAAAGTGTCTCATGGAAGCCCTGCAGGCACAGCATGATCCCTGTTGATCTATGACACAAAGTTGAGCCCTGCTGTAAAAATACAAGTTGATTTTCCATACACATATAGTATAAATGTCTATACCAGGTGTGCTCACACACTCCAACAAATGCACTGGATTTCATTCAGCATCACACTGAAAGGTCATACTGGGCATGCTCACACACTTAAATAAATGAAGCAAATGTCAGGCAACAACATACTGAAAGGTCATACTGGGCATGCTCACACACTTAAATAAACGAAGCAAATGTCAGGCAACAACATACTGAAAGGTCATACTGGGCATGCTCACACAGGCTAAAAACAGAGGTGATAATAAGGGATCTAGGGACAAATGTGGATAGTCATCTCTACTTCCAGAAACACATTCACAAAGTTGTCAGAAAATCATGCTATGTGTTCACACAAACTGCCAAGGTCTGTGCATGTAGGTCAAAGGAGGTTCCCACTACTCATCAGTCATCAGACCCATCAGAGAGTACCAGAACACACTTGCGATGAATCTGACTAGGCACGTTCAGCAGCCAGAAAGACCACTGAAGTACCCTAACAAGAGGATTACTAGCCTAAAACAGATGCCCCAATGCGACAAAACTGAATGTAACCCAATCTGTACTCTGTTGCATACTGTCTACTCATGAGATCTCTGCCCAACAGACATGTCCATGTCCTGGCTACACTCAGATCAATTCTGAGTTACAGCTCAATGGCACTAAATATACAGACCCAACTGATATTGCCAACATCTTGGCAGATAGGATCAGAGTTAACTTTACCCCCCTCTCACCCATGAAAGAGCACATCTCTATAATGGAAAACTGCAACGTTGCTGTCATCATGGCTGCACTGGTAAAAAATACTCTCCAAAGCCAGTATCACAGCAGCCATGGAACCAGATAACTTCCCAGGCTGTGTTCTACACAAACCACAGAACAAACAGGCACCACACTGACGTACAACGTGCAGTCATAGCCTCACCTCATGCTTTGTGCCTGCTGAATGGTGCGCAGTGACGGTTATCCCACTACACAAGGGTGGAGACAACATGGACCCCAGGAACTAGCGCCCCATTAGCCTGATGATCCTGCTCTTCAAGGCCATGGAATGTATCATCATACAACTTATAAAAAATTATATTGGCAATCCCCAAACCCTGGACCACAACCATGTTGGGTTTGTAAAATGCAGATCATGTCTCCTAAACCTGATAGATGACACATCTGGTGGAGCCTTGCAGTACTCACCAACTACATGTACTCAGATTGTCATGGCATGTGCCATGCTACACAATATGATCCTGTGAAAACAGCTGCAGCAGGAACAGCATGGGGCAGGGCCAAACAGCCCCCCCCCCCATCATTGCCAAGGCAGTCACCAGAACTGTAGACAAGGGTAAGGTGGTTCACACTGCCTATGTAGATCCTGCCATGGCTTACAACACCACCCCACACTCTGGAAATATAGATAAACCCACTAAACTAGGTATAAATTACTATGTCACAAGACTGATTGCCAACAGGCATATTGACAGAACACACACTGTGAAAGTAGTAGACTCCAAGTATGACTTTGGACCAGTGACAAGTGCAGTACCACAGGGTCCAGTCCTGGGTCTTGTCCTGTTTAGTATCTACTTACCTGAAGTAAACTTTAACATGGAAGATCTGTGGCTACTGAAGTTTCCAGAGGACTGCAAACTAGCAGCCATAATTATAAACACTAAAGATGTGGACATCCTACAAAAGGGCCTCACTGAGACAGATGGCTGTTGTCAAAGCCATGGTCTCTAGCTCAATGCCAACAGGTGCATTGTCATCCCCTTTGTTAAAAACTCTGTAGCCAAGAACTACAACATAGGCGGTAGTATACTTAACACTGAAAGTGTGACAAGAGACCTTGGGTCACAGGTGGACAGTGGACACAACTGTGATAATCACATCCCCGCAGTAGTCAGGAAACCCTCCTATGTAGCACACCTCATCACAAAATGTGTCTCATGCAAAATAGAAGAGGACATTGTTCCCCTCTACTCATCACTCACTAGAACTATAATAGAGTACAACACCACTTTTGCTATGTAGCTCACAAGGCAACTACAACAACTGGAAAGCCTGCAGCAATACTTCACAAAGAGCATTAGTGGCCTGAAATACATGCCATACACAGACCATCTCAAAATGCTCCATCCGTACTCCCTTGCACATCGCCTTCTCAGAGGTGTTCACTGCCTAACATACAAAGCTATGTCAAACACAGAGCTGTTGGACATGCTCCACATAAAACACTCACAATCCCTCTGACCTTCGTACCCAAAACCATGAGTGAAATACAAAAGGAAGGAGTATACGCATTTACCTTATGGATACCCACACCTTCAGGTTAGTGGCACAGCATGAGGCCTTGGAGACCATGCAAGTGCAATTAACACTGGGCAAAGCTGCTCATCAGATTGTAGCCTGCTACAAATCACCTACCTTGTCTCAAGAACCTCACTCAGTATTCCTGAGAACAGTGGAAAATATAAAGGTCCTATCAAACACCATTATATGAGATTACAACTACCCAAACACTGAGTGGAAGAATTACTCGTGTACAACGTCCTTTGCCCAATGTTTCCTAGAGTTTAAAAAAAATCTAACACCCTGGAACAACTGGTCACCACACCCACTAGAGGTGACAACATACTGGACATGATCATCACCAACATGGGGTACCAGTGTTCCACAACAGAGATAAACCCCTCGCTGGTAATATCAGATCATAAAGTAATCACATTGGACATCCACATCACACACCCCCACCCAGTCAGTGAAACCACTGTGAAGACATTTTCAAAAGCAAACTGCACACTTCCCAAGACCAAAATGGAAAGATCCAAAGCCCTCTTGCTATAGGATAATGGTATACAATCTGCTGAATCATTTACAAGTGCATCCTATGAGCATCTACAGGGATGCATGGATCGAGACATCACAAATAAAACCAAGATGCACTCCTCCAAAAATAAGAAAACAATCTGGTGGTCGTTGTCCATAAATAAGCTAGACAACAGAAGGAGGAAACTAACACATGATAGAGCCAATTTCACTAAAGGAAAGGCATCACTGATCATTATTAGGAAGAAACAATGATCGCTCATAAAATAATCCAAGGACAGTTTCTAAAGACAAATTGCCAAGGATTGTAAGAATAACAACCACAAAGCTTTCGGTAGCTATACCAGTCATGTAGGTGTCAACTTCCAAATATGCTGTCAGCTACTGACAAATGGCAAGAAATACACTGAACCAACTTTCATTGCCCACATCCTGGGGGACAAGTTCAGTGTAAACTTCCCCCCATCACCCCCAAAATGGCCTGTGTCCATCACAGAAGGATGCAGAGCCCCAGACTTCATGGACATGCAGGTAAAGACAGCCCTCTCTAAAGCTAAGAACACAGCATCAATGGGACTGGATGGTGTCCCAGGCTGCGTCTTACACTAGGCCCAAAAGGAACTATACCCTCACCTACATTCACCATCCAGACTCAATCGTACTACAGGCTATGTACCCAAAAAATGGCATACACTAACAGTCATCCAGCTCCACAATGGGGGTGCCACAACAGAACCTGGAAACCATTGCCCTATATGTCTACTCAGTCTGATCTACAAAGCTATAGAGCAAATTGTCATGGAACCCATAAACAGAGACATTGGGGACCTCCAGACACTGGACTCTACACAACTTCACCTTGTTAAAGGCAGATCCTGCCTCCTAAACATAGTTGACTTATTTCAAACAGTTACCAAGGACATAGATGGAGGTGAAAGTAGTCCACACAGCCCACCTGGACCTCACTAAGGACTTTCTACACCATTCCCCACTCTGTCATCATGGACAAGCTTTCCAGCTTGAACATTAACAGCTATGTCACAGGATGGGTGGCCAAGTGGCTCACAGATCAAACACACATATTAAGAGTTGCGGGTGCCATGTCCGACTCTAAGCCAGTCACAAATGGCATTCCACAGGTCTTGGTTCTGGGACCCCACCTGTTCAGTAGATACTGCTCAGAGGTACAGGCAAGCACGGGAGGAGTATGGCTGAACAGGTTTGCAGATGACTGCTAACTGTGGCCCATAATTGACTCTACGGCTGACACACACATCCTCCAGAAGGGTCTTACAGAGACAGATACCTGGTGTCAAAACAATGCCCTCAAGCAGAATGCCAAAGAATGCATAGTCATCTCCTTTGGCTAAAACAAAGTGCAAACAAATTACCACATAGGTGGTACTCCAGTATGTACGGAGAAAGTCATTAAGGCCCTGGGGACACAGGTAGATAGTAAACTCTCCTTTGATGATCACATGGCCAAAGTGTTTAGACATTCCTTCTATGTAGCCAACCTAATGTCACCTAATGTAACCTACTTTGTCTAGTCTGATGATGTCACCATCCTACAAATATACCTGTGGAAAGTAGAACTCACACTAATGTGTATAGCACATCGTGTAACTGCGTGCACCTGTAGTATCATAAACCAGTTAGGTAGGGGCTTGGATCCTGCACTTGACGTGTGTGTGTCGGTTTGTGTGTGATCTCCTTGGAGAGGAGCAACCTTTTTGGAGAGTAGTGAAACACCTTAAAAGTGGTATACTAGTCTTTGCCAAGTCTGATGATGTCACCATCCTACAAATATACCTGTGAAAAGCACAACTCACAATAATGTGTATAGCGCGTCATGTTAATGTGTGCCCTTCTTGTAGCATTAGGTAGTGGTTTGAATCCTGCACTTGACAAGAGTTTGTGTGTGATTTATTTGGAGAGGAGCAACCTTTTCGGAGAGTACTCAAACACCTTAAAAGTAGTATACTAATCTTTGTCAAGTCTGATGATGTCACCAGCCTGCAAATATACCTGTGGAAATGTGAACTGACAATAATGTGTATAGTGTGTTGTGAAAATACATACTCTTGTAGTAGCATAAACCAGTTAGGTAGGTGTTTGAATCCTGCACTTGACAAGTGTGTGTGTCTGTTTGTGTGTGATCTCCTTGGAGAGGAGCAACCTTACTGGAGAGTAGTGAAACACCCTAAAGGTGGTATACTAATCTTTGTCAAGTCTGATGATGTCACCATCCTACAAATATACCTGTGAAAAACACAACTCACAATAATGTGTATAGCGTGTCATGTTAATGTGTGCCCCTCTTGTAGCATTAGGTAGTGGCTTGAATCCTGCACTTGACAAGAGTTTGTGTGTGATTTATTTGGAGAGGAGCAACCTTTTTGGAGAGTACTCAAACAACTTAAAAGTAGTATACTAATCTTTTTCAAGTCTGATGATGTCACTATCCTACAAATATACCTGTGGAAATAAGAACTCACAGTTATGTGTATAGCGCATCGTGTAAATGCATACTCCTATAGTATCATAAACCAGTTAGATAGGGATTTGAATTTTGCACTTGACAAGTGTGTTTGTGTGTGATCTCCTTGAAGAGGAGCAACCCTTTTGGAGAGTAGTAAAACACCTTAAAAGTGGTATACTAATCTTTGTCAAGTCTGATGATGTCACCATCCTACAAATATACCTGTGGAAAAGCGAGCTCACAGTAATGTGTATAGCTCACCATGTTAATGCGTGCCCCTTTAGTATCATGAAGTAGTGAGCTAGTGGTTTGAATCCTGCACTTGACAAGTGTTTGTGTGCAAGCTCCTTGGAGAGGCGCAACCTTTTCGGAGAGTACTCAAACACCTTAAAAGTGGTATACTAATCTTTGTCAAGTCTGATGATGTCACCATCCTACAAATATACCTGTGGAAATGAGAGCTCACAGTAATGTATATAGCGCATCTTGTAAATGCATACTCCTGTAATATCGTAAGCTAGTTTGGTACTGGTTTGAACCCTGCACTTGACATGTGTGTGTCTGTTTGTGTGTGATCTCCTTGGAGAGAAACAGCCCTTTTGGAGAGTAGTAAAACACCTTAAAAGTGGTATATTAATCTTTGTCAAGTCTGATGATGTCAACATCCTACAAATATACCTGTGGAAAAATGAGCTCACAGTAATGTATATAGCACAGCGTGTTAATGCATGCCTCTCTAATATCATGAAGTAGTTAGGTAGTGGTTTAAATCCTGCACTTGACAAGTTTTTGTGTGATTTCCTTGGAGAGGAGCAACCTTTTTGGTGAGTACTCAAACACCTTAAAAGTGGCATACTAACCTTTGTCAACTCTAATGATGTCATCATCCTACAAATATACCTGTTGAAATAGGAACTCACAATAATGTGTATAATGTGTCGTGTAAATGCGTATTCCTGTAGTATCATAAGCTAGTTAGGTACAGGTTTGAATCCTGCACTTAACAACTGTCTGTTGTGTGTGATCTCCTTAGAAAAGAGCAACCCTTTTGAAGAGTAGTAGAACACCTTAAAAGTGGTTTACTAACCTTTGTCAAGTCTGATGATGTCACCATCCTACAAATATACCTGTGGAAAGAAGAACTCACAGTAATGTATATAGTATGTTGTGTTAATGCATACTCCTCTAGTATCATGAAGCAGTTAGGTAGGGATTTGAATCCTGCACTTGGTGAGTGTGTGTGTGCTCTATGTGTGTGACACTGTTGGTCAATGTGTTGTGGGTTTTGCTTTTACTACTGTATGACATATCAGTATGACAACAGTATGTGCATTGCACATGTGAGGTAGCTGTGTGGCAAATACATATATGTACATGTGACCTCAATTATTGCATGTCTGGGAACCCTGCTTTCTTCAAGAACACATCTGTCATCTTTGCTAGAGTGTGCTGCTGCTTTCCAGACCTTAGGTCACATCTGTATGCTTGTGACAAGGCCAGCCACTGCAGTTATCCCTGGCCTAGGTCATCCATGTCACACACACTCATTATGGTTTCTATTGAATTGTGTGAGTGAGGGTTTATGGCCGAGGTATATGTCAGACCTGTTCAAACACAACAATGTCTGTCAATGATAGCTATTCATTATAGGTGTACAACAACATTTGTGGATATGCATGCATACCCCTTATTGCTTATGTGATCCACCGAGGGATTTCAAAATACCTTTGGAAATGTGATTATCAAAGGAGAGATGACGTAACACTTGCTTGCATGTACACATTGGTACCTGTTCTTCATGTTGGTGGCTACTACCTATGTGGTACTGTGGGAATACTATGTTCCGTAAAGGTGGATGACTATGCTTTGGTTGGCTTATAGCTTTACAGCATGGATTTGACAACAGGTATCTGTCTGTATGATACCCTTGTGGAGGATGTGTGTGTCATCTGGAGAATGCATTATAGGCCACAGTATGCATTACCAGACATGGACGGACATATCCCTACTATGATTGCTTGTACCTAAGAGAGCTATATGCCAAACAGGAGGGGTCTCAGTAATGGGTGCAGGTGAATACCACTGGTTACTGGCATAGTACAGTACCTGAAGGATCCAAATGTTACTGTGTGTCCTACATCTGTGTGTCAGTTGTCAAGACAACATCTAACGTTTGGTTATGGTCAGGCTGTTGAAGTTATGTATACTATCAGAATGCAAAACAATGACAGATAGTAACAGTATCACCCACAGCACAGTGTCAAACCATGTCACACACATGTGTAGTCAAGTTCCGAAATGTGTGTAGTACAATGCATACTGGCCACCAATAGAAACTATGGAGTGTTACTGTGTAATACAGGACATGTCACCCTGCCCATGTGCCCACTATGCACGTACATGCACAGTGCACCTCCACCATGTTCACAAATGTACACCTGCAAATCTGTGCTACACACATCCCACACATACTGTCCACTCTCTAACACATGCTGCCAATACTACACATATCAGCCAAACGGGACGTGGGCAAACAATACACTATTGGAACTAACCCTGGTGTAAACAAAGCTACATTGACAATCATAGCTTTAATGCATCATGCCTGCTCAGCTCCACCTTCAAGCATATCATTACACTTTACTGCTGACAACATGCTAACATTGCTATACTGCTATAAAGTTACCCTGTGCATCAGCACCATGGTAGCCTGTTCCTGCATCAATGTTACAGATGACAGGAGGTGGCACAGGTTTCATCATATGCACAGGGTCTGTTGTTGGTTTGCCAGAGGCCTACAGTGAGCCATACAATCGACATGTGTGCGTGTGTGTGTGTGTGTGTGTGTGTGTGTGTGTGTGTGTGTGTGTGTGTGTGTGTGTGTGTGTGTGTGTGTGTGTGTGTGTGTGTGTGTGTGTGAGGGCCAAGAGTACTGCTTTGGGCCAATGTTTATGTAATGTGTGCGGGTATGTGTTAGCTCTAGGTGTCTGGTTTATTTGTGTGTGTGTCTGCATGCACACAGTTCCACCATGTGGCTACCATATACGGGTATTTGTGGGACAGCCACAGACTGTACCTGCCAGGCTTTACAGATCACCATCTCTGGCCATGGATATGGTACATGTGCCTGGCAGGGGTGGTACTGACACTATCAGGTACTAAGCCAGACTGGGACTATCCCCAGAGTTAGATGGATGTACACTGCACTCAGGTCCCTGTTGGGACTGGCCAGAGCCACATGCACGTGGTCCTTTAGGACGTTCTATGGACAGCCCACTCCCAACATTGCTGGGGTTGGTACTGGCACTACAGGAGCAGCTGTGATTTGAGGGATGTCCGCGGCGACTGCCAGCTGCTGATGTTGCTGGCATACGTCCACATTGATGACTCAACCGTCCCGCACTGTCCTGACACATGGACATGACATTGCAGAGGACATCTAATGTCTCACCCCAACATCTATCAGTGACCTCAATGTAATTATGGATGGCACCTGCTAGGTCACGGATACTGTCAATTACGGTGGTGTTATGTGCCCTCTGTGTCCTTAGTCTCTGTCTGGTGTACCGTTCCATATGTGCCTGTGCCTCCATGACAGCCTGGAACATGCGTGAGGTTGTAAGACCTGTGGCATGTCTGCCAGTGGCATGGTGAGCAGCAGTGCTCCGATGAGAACCCCTGGACATCTGCCTATGTGGTACCCTTCCAGACATCTGGGTATGGCTGCTGTGTCGGGATGCATGTGCCATAGATACCACACTGTCCTGGCCAATGCCAACTGTATGCTGTCCCTCAGCTAATGGCATGGTGATGGATGTATTGGCAGTATGACTGTGTGCATGGATTGGGTGGACACTTGTGTACTGTCGATTAGTGGCCCAATGACAGACCCTGGCAAACATGCCTGTGCCTCAACACACCTATCATCATTTTCACTATTTTGCTCAGTGACATCAGTTTCCCTGTTGCAGTGAACCAGCCCAAACTCAGCACCTGTGAGAGAAAGACAGGAAACACACTTTACAACCTGTACATGATGTCGGCACACATGCATACATGAACACATGCACACATGAACACATGAACACATGCACACATGCACACATGAACACATGCACACATGAACACATGAACACATGCACACAGGAACACATGCACACATGAATACATGAACACATGCACACATGCATACATGCACACATGCACACATGAACACATGAACACATGCACACATGCACACATGCATACATGCACACATGAGCACATGAACACATGCACACATGCACACATTCACACATGCACACAAATACACTCCTCACTAAAACAGACACACACACACACACACACACACACACACACACACACACACACACACACACACACACACATACACCACCAGCAATCCAGAACATACTCAATAGTGGGTGATGGTGGGGTACAGTATCACAAGCCAAAATATATATCACACGTGTCAGCATGCAGGATGTGTGTTGCTCAACAGCATGCAGTGCAAGTGTAGACAGCCCTTGCTAATAACAGTATACATGGCTTTGATGCATGTGTGCTGCTGTTCAGTGATTGGCATCACCCTGGAATGAAATGTGTACATGGACACAACATTGCTGTGCAAGTATTAAAAGCTTTGTGATGTCCTGTGCACCATCACTCACAGGTATACATACCATGGCTGGATGTGTATCTGTGTGTCACATAGATATCCGTTTCTGATTAGAGCGTCTGTGTCTTTAGCAGATAATTGTGGACACAGGTTTAGCACTTGCATGCTATGTATACACACAGGATGAGTGGTGCATGTATACCTGATGGAATACCATTGCTCAACATAGCCATTGTACAGTGGTTATGGTGAGTGTAGGACATATTGAGGACATGCCAGTGCCAGCCATGACATGGCATGTTACAACACAACTGCAACATTAAACATCACACATACACAATGTGTGTCATGTGACCTATACACTCGATAGCATTACAAGACATATGTGTGTCACTTTGTACAAATGGTGATTGCTATGCATATTGTGTATAGGTGCATATGTTTGCACACACACATCATTGAGGTGCATGGCAATTAATGCTATGTGTAATACTGTGGTCACTGTAACTGGATTGGGTGTAGTACCATGAGCCATCATCATGCAGCATCATCTGGTCACTCAAGGCTACTAATGTGTGCCAGACTGGCCATAGCATGCTGTACTTGAACTGCAGTACCATGGCTACATTCACCATTTCAAAGCCAGTTGGTACATGGGTTTGTAAGGTGCCCAACAGGGGGCATTGCCTAACATGAATGTGTTATGTGTTGAAGAGTGTCACACAACCACATGAGAGGCCTCTACTCCTCAGGTATATTATGTGTGCTGTGTGGATGACATTTGGGATACTGGAGTGTGACCTTACAGCAGGTGTCTGAATACGTCATGTGTAGCATGTTAACATGTACTGTGTATGACACAGTTGTGTATGTTGTGTGCATGTGTATCAACTCTGCCTATCCAATGTCCACTACAGTGTTGCCACAATTGTGTGGGATGCTCTGTGTATTGCAAGTGTTTGAGGCAGCTACTCACGTTACTGAGATGTGCATAGTCTCACAGCAAACATGAACAGCATGCATTATGCGCAGGTGTGTTATGTGTACATGGCCTACACCTCACCTATGACATGCACATTTAATTAGCAATATTAAATGTAGAACACATTCACCAGCATGGGTCTGCTGCCTTGCTGTCACACCAGAGGGACCTACAAGGATATGAGACAGTTTGTCAGTGGCAACAACTGTGGCATTGCTACTGTGTGTTTGCAATCTTCCAGTAGTACAATGGTTGACAGTCACAGGCCTACAGATTATATTCCTAATTATTAGTATTGCACAACACTAGGCACCACATCTTCTAATTACACAGTACACATCTCACATAAGCATGATCTACCAATAGAGGTAACAGTAGTCTACAGCTATGCCATGTTACCTGCATGCTCCGTGTCAACTTGCTGGGTGGCCACGGCCTCCATGACGATACATGTTAGTTGTTGTTGTTGTTGTTGGCCAGGAGCCACCTGGCTCAGGAGCAGCTCCTCCATTCTGGTGAGGGCGGGATGGATGGCTACCCCATCACCTGTGGCAAGCTGTTGTCTATGGATATCAGATGCACGCTGCCGGACATGTCTAATTAAATCACTGCAGTGATGGCGTACCTGCTCATATGTCCGGTTATGCATGCCTATGTCATTTACCGTATGGACAAGATCTTGTCACAGTGCAGTCCGCTAATGCTGGTCCTGGCTGGTTCTTGAGAACAGCAGGGCATAGTGCTGAACCAAGCTGATTGTAATCTGTTCCTCCTCTGCTGGGCTGTATGAGGAATTACGATGGTGGGCCATGACCATGGAAGACAATGAAACAATATGTGTGAGCAAGTCATGTGGCACACTTAACATTCTAAAATACAGATATCAATTAACTGCCATATATAGCAACCTATTGGCTGTCAGAGGATATACACTTTCAATACCACATATCAGTGCTCAACCCACAACTGCCTGACAGTGCCTGGCACACTCTATATATCAAACCATGTTTTGCAAAGCAACAAAGATAAACCAGTATGTAAGACTATACAACAGTACATGGCACACTGTATGCGACACAATGCACCACCTAGCCACAGGAGGTATATATCAAGCTAATGCATAAAGAAACATGTAATCCATTGCAATGATTGTAAAGTCCAGTTACAGTATTACCAGTATACCACACTAGTTGCTGATGGCAAACCCCTGCCTAACATATGTGCACATTCATTAATACAGGTGGCATGCTGCTGTACTAGACTATACATGTTGCTAGATAAGCACTTATATCCTGTAACACACATATGACCGAGGCCATGGTACAGGCATACCCACACACACATCAGACATACATACCAGACACAAAGGTATGGCAACCCAGACGACCTTTACCTGTGTACCATACAGTACTGTGTGTCAGTAGTTACAAAACCTTATGCCTGAGGTATGTAATCTGTGAGGACTACAGGGAACACACAAAACAGCGGTTCCAAGAAATGTGGACATACACAATACTGTGCTGTTTAGGCATACAGCTTCAGGTAGTACTACAGTTCATACAGGAGTTGGATTCACCAACAGTAACACTCAATAAGCATACATGTACTGCTGTAGCCTACAATGGGACATCCCAGTCGACACCAAGGGACTACATCAGACCGTATGGCATACTGCTTTTTCTGCCTAGCAATAGCATACACATCTTTTGCTGGGATCACAGCTAGGACACATAATACCATGACAGAAACAGTTTCCCACTAAGCTATCACACATATACAGAACTCTGACACATTCACCAACACATTCACCATCACACTCAGTCAACCTCACATAGCAATTATTGCAACAAGTACATGTGGGTGAGTATCGGTTCACAGGTAGATAATAGGCTATTGGCCCTAGGGCCTATAGATGTCTAGCCATACGCTACCCTGGCCTTTGACACACAGGTAATTTCATTTCATGTGGCCCTGTCAAGCAGAGCCATAGAGGTGATTCCCGGGGTGTATTTCCTGTCTCCCATACAATCACCAGGATTATTTATGATGACTGCTAATTAGGAGCTTTGTTTGCTATTGATAGGTGGTTTGCTCCAGAGTATGGGATGTCTCTGAGATAGGAATCTATCCCTCCAGCATGTGCTGTTTATTGAGGTCACAAGGTTTAGGTCCCTACAGCGTGTAGCTCATAGGGATTGTGATCTGTTTACGTGGAGCATGTCCAACAGCTCTGGGTTTGACATAGCTTTGTATGTTAGGCAGAGGTAACCTCTGGATAGGCGCTATGCGGCACAGTCTAGCTGTGGTTTTGTGAGACGGTCTGCATAGGGCATCTGTTTGAGGCCGGTATTACTCTTTGTGAGGTATGTCTGTGTCCTTTCCAGTTGCTGTAGATGTCTTGTGAGGTACAGACCACATGGGGCATTGTACTCTATAATGGGTTTTATGTGTGTTGAGTAGAGGGGAACACTGACCTATATTTCCCTGGATGACACACCTTTTGAGATGATGTGTGCCACGGAGACAGATTACATGACTTGTGTGGCACTGTGATTATCAAAGGGGAGACTACTGTCCACCTGTGTCCCATGGTCTCTTATCACACCTTCGGTGTTAAGTAGACTACCACCTATGTGGTAGTTAATGGGTACAGAGGTTTTGCAAGAAGGGATGCCAATGCAGTGTCAACATTGAGCTTGAGTCCATGGCTTTGTCACCAGGCATCTGTTGCAGTAAATATGACCCTGTCTCTCTCTCTCTCTCTCTCTCTGTATATATATATATATATATATATATATATATATATATATATATATATATATATATATATACACACACACACACATACATATAAACATCCATTAGTGTACATATAGATATACATATAGGCACATATACAGTCCACCTTTCATGGTGGGAATATCAATTATGCGAAGGTTGTAAGGTATACAGTTATGTCATAATATTGCACAGTATTGTGCGGAATGTATTGAAGGTGTTCTCAGCCCATGTAGTTTTAGCAGGCCTCACTGGCTGCAACACTGCAAACCTGACGAATCATACCCACAGTGTTGAACCACCACATGTCATATACCAGCACTGTGTGCTGTCTTGTTTGCCACACACTACAACCTACACAGTAATATGCACATACCCTTCAACAACATATATATGGCCACCTTTCACAACCAGTTGCAGTATATCCCTTGCTCTATGCACATGTACAGATGCTAATATATCTGACACAGACAGATCTCTCCGTATGTGTGTGCCATACACACACAAGGACCACACTGTTGTAAGTCTGTGTATCTCATGGCTGACCTGTTGGCCTTGCTGCAACATGAACAGGTGTCACATGTGACCACACTGTAATATTAGAGGGTGTATATATAGCTGCAAATGCTAGATTAGCATACTAGCCTGGTACAGCTGTTGCCAATGCTAAGCTACATGTTAATATGACTATCATGCATTTGTTACTCTTTCACATCCATGTTTATATAACTGTATGTGCTACTCCCCCAAACAGACATTGTACACACTACTGTACAGAACACAGATAACATGGATCAGATGTTTGACATTTAATGCTGAACTACGTATGTCACAGTCATATCCCACTGCACACAGCTACACACTGATTTCTCCATGGCAATAGTTATGCAGGGCATCTGTGCATAGATATGTACTGCTGCTACATATGGATGATTCAAGCTATGTAGAGTACTCTTCAAAAACATCTACTACATGCCAGTAAATACATGTCTGTTACATACTTTTCCTTTGTATGTGTTTGTATTTGTCAGTTCCGTGTGTTTTGTAATTTTTTTTAATATCTTATTTTTTTTTCAATATATTTTTTATTTTTCAATATATTTTTATGTCTTTTTTTCAATATATTTTCTTTTATATCTTTTTTTTTTTTCTGTTGCTGTTGTCTGTGTGTGTCTCTCTCTCTCTCGCTCTCTCTCTCCGTACCTGCAATGTAATGATTGCATGTGTGGACAGCAAGTACAGCCTGCTTTTATAGGTATCTGCACATGTGCATGTGATGGCCTCTGCACCAATTGTTGGCCACCATTTGGCAATTGCATGCAGCCTGCTGTGTGGTACTTGCAGTACTCACTGTCATAGCAACCCAGTGCTATAAATTGCTAAGTCAGGTAGGCGTATCCCTTTCAGCTTTCCAAAGTGGGGACCATGCTTGTTTGCTGTGGACATCATTGTGTAAGTCAGAAGGTTGGTATACATCTTGTATCTGATGCTAGGGGTGTAGCCAGTGATATGAATGTTGTACTCAGACCTGAATGTTGCCACTTCCAGTACACAGTTGTCAGTGTAGAATTGTACTCACCCCTACAAATGCTAACACAAGATACATGGGAGTATGTAGTTTCTTTTCTACTTATACAATTAGCTGCCATACATACGTAGTTATTGAGATGTTTTCATTTGGCACATGAACTGTTTGTGAATTGCTATACTGTGGATATGAATGTACTCACTTCTGTACAGTTTATGCTTTTTTTGTTGTTGACATTAGCACAGGATGCTCATGAAAACTGGACAATTCCAGTAATGAGTATGCCTACCTACATCCTTGCTGGACCTTGAACACACAGGTATTTTGTACATTTGTGTGGGGATTGTCCTCCTATGATACTGTGTGGGGGTTGTAAAGTGCTGCTGTAACATTATTTAATGCTAGAATGGCTGGTTCTGTTATCACAGTCATGTAATGCAATTCCACAACTGCTGGTAAAGTTCCACAGAACAGGTTTTGTGTTATGGCATTCCTATCTTTCCTTTACATTCTGTTATCACAGTCATGTAATGCAATTCCACAACTGCTGGTAAAGTTCAACAGAACAGGTTTTGTGTTATGGCATTCCTATCTTTCCTTTACATTCAGTCATTTTGATGGATGATATATATATTTCAGCAACAACCTGCTGTGTATCTACCTTGGTGTAGTGGTACTTCATGCAGTCTAGTGCGTCCAAGGTCCAGGGTTCGAGACTGACAGTGGTGTTTTATTTTGCTGCTAAGCAGAACAAGGGCCCACACATGCAGGGTGACTAAGGCACTTTTAAGCAGTTGTAAGTGGGTTTGCATGGGTTTGCGCGGTTTTGCACAAAGCTTAGCAATACTTAGCTAAGTGCACACAAGCACACACTCGTGCAAACCCGCTAACTACTGATTGAAAGTGCTTACTCCTGCTAACCTCCGCGCTCATTTCTTTGAAAGAAAAGAAAATGGGGAGATAGGACAATGGTGAGAAAGGGGCACAAAGAGGGAAAGACAGCAGGAAAAACAGCTAGGGATGTGCAGGACAGGTGTAGGGAAGGTCCATAGTTGCCCATTTCTTTAACAGCAACATCTGTGCATATACTAGAAATTTGGAGGGAAATTTGAAACCTTCCACCCCTGAGAGAGGGGTGAGGACAACAAAGTATGTTGTACTGCCAATTAAATTTCAGTTTATGTGTTCATGCAGACATGTGTGCAAAATGGTCAGTTATGTATCGGGTGTAATTGTTTTGTGGGAGCAGATTGCCCATTTTTTTTTCAGTTGAGAGTGGAATGTGGGGTAGGGGAAGTAGGTATATCTGGGGAGGTAGGTTGGGGAGGTAAACAGACAAGACAAACAAGATGCATACAGGGGCAGAATATGACACATGGGGTGGGTGAACACCATTGATGGGAAAGGATGTTAGGAATTCGCAAGCCCATGAGCCACAGATGGCAACAGTGGAACTGAGATCCCCACCCATGGGCAGTCACCACTGCACCTTCACAGCCCAGAGGGTGGCTGTGTAGGAGGGCCAGGCTCACCCATGAGTCGCGCCACTCTTGCCTCGAGCTGGTGTAGAGGATCAGCGACTGAACACTTGATCTCCCTACGCACCACAGCCCGGACCATTCGGAGGGTGATAGATGGCCCTCCTCTGGCCACACTTGCATGGGGGGATGAGGCCCATCCCCTGCAGCGCTTCCACCCAAAGGTGGCACAGGGCCAACAGAATAGGTGGTCCAGGGTTGGGCACCGGACCTGCTGGTGTCAGGTGCCTTCGCCAGCTGAGGTGGGACAGGTGGGTCCACTGAGACCAGCCTTGCCATACGTTCTATGTTTAGGAGGATTTAATGACAATATTGGTTAGTAATAGCCAACAGCATTCCAAATTAGTTGTAACAGCATGCAGTAGTATTCCCATTAACCCAACACACCAGAGTTCCAACAGTTGAACAGCAAGCATAACACATGCATACATAGAACAACAGTGGACCTTCCAACAGCATGCAGGATTGATTGGTGGCAACAGGCCACCAAGATTGTGGTATGTGAACAGGGCACATGCATCAAAGTTAATGCAGATATTTATAAACCAATAGGACATATGTCCCAACAAATGTTATGAGATTAGACATGCCCATCATTGAGGTGTGGAATTGCATTGTTTATGCACATACAGTAGGGTGTAAAAAGATACCCCCATTAACAGCTTATATATACTTATAGTTTACATTACATTCCTATTGATTGCAGTTATATATCCCCTACATGTATTATTACACTAGGCAATGTCCGTTAAATTGTGAAATGGGTTTTGCTAGTTCTTTATATACATGACCTGTATATGACATACAAACTGTCCAGGATGCAGATGTTACTGCTATGTATTTATATAATTCATTTATATTTATATATCTACATATCTGGATGTGTTCAGGTGACATTATCAGGTATATTTTAACAGCCCCCTACATTCCTAGCAGCACACTGACATTTCTAGGGTACACAATAGCAAGCTACTCGTGCCAGATTAACCTGTACATGCCGGCCATGAACCGACAGTTGAAGACTGTATATATGCTTAACAGCTACTGGCACTCCCTTCATCAACTTTATATGGGCCTACCCATGTGTGGGTTGACTGCACTTAATACAACAGTACTATTTCTATAATGCAAGAGTACAACAACATATCAAAAAAAGTGACACGGACACACTCCAGGAATTATACCTTTATTAATTACATTACACACTTTTCTAGTGGCTCTCTCATTTATTTGATATATCAGTGCATGCACATGACTTTTATTCAAGATGTATTATACCTTTATTAATGGGTTACAATACCTTTTCACGCTGTCTCACTTATTTTATATAACAGTACATGCAGAGAAGTTGTTCAAGACTTATTATACCTTTATTAATGGGTTACAACACTCTTTTTCAGGCTCTCTCACATTTTATATAACAAAACATGCAGAATAATTACTAACCTGCCTGGTGGCGAAGCCTTAGCAGCCTATCTGCATAGGCTTGCTGATTCGCAGCACAGACACCTGCAGCTGTGATGTAAATGAAGGGATATTGAGACATACCTATCCATAATATAGACTACAATAGCAATTCTTACATAATTCATTCCATGGCTACCTACTCAGTAGTGGGGCATTTTCCATTTCACGGGCCTCCTGTATCCACTGGTTCAGTTGGTCCTCCTTGCGTCTCTTTGGGTCTGAGTAGTGGTGTCTGACCTGCTCACCAGTCTGAGGGACGCCTGTGGCACTGGTGAGATAATGTGCTAGATGGTTCCAGGCTTCCACTTTGTACTCAGTGCCTTGAAACTGGCCCTGCAGGAGTCTTACATCATGATGATGGACGAGGAGCCAAACCACTACTTTTGACTCCTCAATGCCCCACTGTTGCGCTTGAAAACAACAGCCCTCTCCAACACCGGCCATGCTGACTGCAGGTGGGAGCTACAACCAGTTATGGCAATTATTCCCACCTTGGGAGCTTAAATATGCCTCATTTCCCGCACTTATTTGTGATTGGCTTGTTTTGAAAAATCTCAGCTAAAAGCAAACCTGCTTAGCAATGGGTAAACTTCCATTGATATGTATGAGTGTGTTGGAAGTGCATCCATATGAAAAGCTGTCATGGCTTAGTGGTTTAGTACTGTGATTATAGTGCACAGTATCCCGGGTTCAAGGCCTATCATTGCTTTTTATTTTACTACTGGCCAGACCGGCTAGGAGGTGTGGATGTGTTTAGCCAACTTTGCTCAACTTTGCCCGACGTTGCGCTAGTCAGTGTGGTGTGCAACTCAGCGCAAACATGTTTTGTTTGCGCTAGTTGGCGCGATGTGCAGCTCCACTCAAAGCCATTGCGCTAGTTAAAGCAGTGCTAAGCTATGAACAATTATACTTAACTGTGCTTAATACTAGTAAACTTTGCTTAGCAGTGCTTCACATTGCTTAAGATGCGTTACTTATGCATTCATCAGTATGCATGACCATTTCACCTTCATATATATATATATATATATATATATATATATATATATATATATATATATATATATATATATATATAGATATAAAATATTGTTTGCTACTGCATAGGCCATTTCAATGCATTTTACTAAAATTTAGAAGGTAAATGTCAGGAATTATTTTTATGCACAGATTTCCTACAGAAAATGGGAAGGGGAGTGGTGGGACTCGAACCGGAAATGCCTCCTCTTTGTGCAAAGGCTCTATAACAACGCTATTGCTATTTGGCTTAATTTGCATATAAGTAGTTTATTATCCTCTTCGATGTCTAAACTGCTAACTGTAGCTAAGCAATGGGCAAACTCACGCACACATGCGCAAATACGGGCAGCTATATTGGGAATAATAAAAAAAAAGTTTTACATTTTACTATATTTGTACAGGGGTTTAGAATGTGGAGGAGTGTAGTGTTGGGGATATATACATTTGAGCAGACTCGCTCATGTCTGGTGACATTTGCAGTTTAGGCACTTGCAGGGGCGTGGATATTTGGACTGCTCGGCAGTCTGACATGCCCCCTGCACTTGTGCACCCCCCGTGTTAGCCTTAGAGTTGAGTCAGTGCACCCTCATGAATATGCATGATGTGCTGACATCATACTCTTAGGCTGCAGTTTCCGTGTAAGACTTATTTAGTCTTATACGAAGGATTACTGAATCCCGGCCATTTCTTAATAATTATTTTCAGGTGCTGAAACTCATCACTTCAGGGATAGAAAAATTAGTTGATGATATATCAGAATAAAATTTCTGTATTGTTCTTTAAGAGTATAGATTAACAACTTTTTAAAGAATGTAGCTGTATTTTTATAGACTGGTTGCATATATAGACTTAACATGGAGTGGGTATTAAGTCCAAAAGCTGGGAAACGTTTGCCAAACCAGTACAGGAGGGCATGCTGCAACCACCTCCCCAGCCTGGTTCCAGGATACTACATGGGTAGTTAACTATTTTAGAACTCCTCTCATGGAAAAAAATGTACTACAGAAGTGATACTTTTATTCAGACATCTAATCATATGGAGATTATACTTACACAATTGTATTCCTTTTGCATTAAATTTGAAAAGTTTATTTAGAAGTTTTTAAAGTCCATAGCATGGCCTGTTAATATTGTGTCTTGTGATATTTTTTTGGTTGTGAAAAAGGTAGGGTTGATTAGCAAAGCACTTCTTCCTAGTTTTGAATCCAGCAAACTGTATCCATCCATCTAACCATCCATCTATGATCATGTATCACATCTGACTCTTACAGTGACCCCAATCGACAGCTGCTGCTACACGTGGAGTTTATTAAGTGAGTCGGGAATTGAAGTAGATTGCCTGGCATTTCTTCTATATCACACAATCACCACATGCACTGTTTGAATTCACAAATCTACCTAGAGCATGGCCTTGGGAGGTGGTGGAAAAACATACTGCCCAGATAAAACTCGTGTAAGATATGCAGACTTTGCACAGATGGCACCCCAGCTGAGAACCAAACTAGGGAAATTACCACTGCTACTCATCATGTACTGCCTAGAAAAATACAGACTTGTTTTCCCAAATTCTGCCAAGCTGTATAAGCATGTCTCTCTGCCCCCACATCAGCAATGTAAACAATAATGCCAGACTGGACAGGCATTACAGGGAAATAATGAACCACTCAGGGTTGTTGTGTACCCTGATAAGGCAGGCAGAATCCTTTCTGCCCATGTGCTTATTATTTCCCTATAACCCCCCCCCCAAAAAAAAAAAAGCATTATTATGCTTTAAAATGGCCGCTGTGTTTGTTTTTTGTTTTTTCTTTTGGGGGTCTGATAGGTTTACTGACTTTTATCATATATTTTATTAAGAGGAGTACTGATTCCTTGATATCTTTTTTTAGAAACAAAACTAGTTCCATTACTTGTTTATTTATAGTAGAACTTGTGTCCCTTTAGGAATGCCAAGAAAACAATGAATGTGTATATCTGAGTGCACATCTACATACATCTCTGTGTGTGTGTGTGTGTGTGTGTGTGTGTGTGTGTGTGTGTGTGTGTGTGTGTGTGTGAGACAGAGACAGTGTCCTCAGCACTCATATTTTGCCCTTAAAAAACATTTCCCACTTGTGTTCCCTCCCCCAGCTTTGCAAATGATGATAACTGTGCCCTTCCCACTGTTCATCGTTACTTGGGCTGCCCATGTCTGAAGCCAGTATCTGCTTGAGTAAGCGCAGAATCATGCTGGGTTTGCATGTATCACTTCTGCGGCAGTTTATATGCTTTACTATGGGCTGAAGCTCTGTGCAAGCCACTGCTTCTTTGGTACTGTCATGGCACACTGTACCCCCCCCCCACTGTCCTAGCATGTTCATCCCCCAATGCTGGCACCTATATGGACTCCTCCTCCTCTGGCTCTGCCTTCACTGGCTGGTGTGCAGTGGCCTGCTTGCCATAACAGTCTCCTAAATATTATATTGTGCAACATTGCACACACTGAAAATAATTTCAGTCACATTCCAGATACCATCAGATGGAACGAAACAATGAAAGTATGGCTTCATCATCCTAAACACACAACATGATGAAGGCTAGTTAAATGCAAAGACACTTATATATGTAATATGTTTTATTTTCAGTAAAGAAGTATAAGTTTCTAAACAAGTTATAAGTGCTTTATTTGTCTGAAGTCTCAAATGATCTTATCGACAATTTGTGGGGGGTTTTCCTCTGATTTAAGGAGTCACAGCCAGCCACTTATTTGCACACAAAGTACCAGTTTATACATATTGTTGCAGTGAAAATTATGACAAGACCATTTGCTGTACACACTGTCTGACAAGTGACAAAAATCCACCCTATGGATGTATGACCATTCAGTGTCTGCAACAGAAGAGGTTTTAATTGTCATGGGTGCAATATAGTATACCGAAGGCAATGTGTGTGTATATATATATATATATATATATATATATATATATATATATATATATATATATATATTCATCTCTTTTCTCTCTCTCTCCTTCTCTCTCTCTCTCTCTCTCTCTCTCTATATATATATATATATATATATATATATATATCGTAACACATTCAGTGAAGAAAATATGTAATGTGCCTTTACATTGTGTTACAGTATGGCGTAAGAAAATATGTTCACAAATGTCAGTTAGGCAAGCAGTGTGGGCAAGATTCCAAAAGAAAGTTGTATTTACAGAAGCAGACTGAGTAAGGTGCTTGGTTGAAGTACAGCATGCATAATTCCATAAATAGTTGGAAATAGATGTATAATATAGTGCATTACAGTACAGCATAATTGTGATATTTGTACCTACTTCCAGTTTTGAAACAGAGCATTTGCACCACATGGAAATAAAAGAACTTGTTTGCAGAAAAGACTGTATAACATGGGAACAATGCAATAACCTGATGATGAGTTACAGCAGATGGGGATGCTATGAGTCATGACTGAGGAAGACCACAAATCCATCTGGTTGTCAGAAGACAGCCAGCATGGAAGCAAGTCAGGCTGCTGTTAATTCACCTCTCTGACAGTAAAATTATAAATAGTTACTGGATAGAACAAGCACTGGTGCAGACTATCTTTAGGATATGTGCACCCCACATGTCTCTACATAGTTTGCAGGGTTACCAGTTCAAATAGAAACTAAGGTATACCTGTAGCTTAGTATTATGGTATCTGTGACATTTCGGTGGCACATGGGTGATACTGTACAGGTATCTCACATAGCTGTTAGTTGCACTTTCAAACCAGTTCCTGACTTTCATGGGCTACAAGATGTGTCAGTGTATGCACCCTCCAAATACAACTTGTGAATGGCAGTCATTCATGGAATGGTTCTGTGCCATTGCTAACTTCCCCTGTGTGCTCAGTATAATAGCTTTCACCCACATGTCAATTAAAACTCACACTGTAGCAGACAATGAGAGGGCCTACAACCTGTCACTTAGCGAGTTCAGCAGATGGCCTCATCATAATGCTCACTTAAACATATCCCAGAAGCATACATGAGACCTCCGTATGCAAGGGAAAGTACCCTATGGACATTGTTTAGGGATGGAGATATCATTGAGAGGCAACTATTAGTTAGCTATTATAGTATTTTTCTGTGTAATCCTGTGTCACTGCTATGTTGAGATGCGCTACAAATGTACTGTGTTGTGCATAGCAAAAGATGACTGCGATTATTCACTGGAACCATGGCTCATCAGTCCCATCAAATCCAAATTCAAGCCTGCTGTGGATGTATACAATGGAGCACACACTGTGTCAATTAGCACTACTGAGTGAGTACTGGCATGCTGAAAGCCTGATTCAGGTGTCTGGATATATTTGTGGGTACACTGTAGCTCACACCACAGAAGACTGCACAGGTGGTCACTGTGTCTGTGCCATGCTACACGATATAATAACATTGAAGCATGGTTGGCTGCCAAGACAAAGTGTAGGCAAGCTACCTCAAGAACCCTGGCAGCTGAACTGGAATAAAACATAGGCCCCACAAAATGAACAGGAGGATGCACGTGAGTTAAAACAAAGTGTTGGTAATGAAGTCTGTGGCCATATATACAAGATCTGGCAATCTGGTAACTTCCAGTTTAGAATTCTGAGTCATGGCACACCACCAGTATGGGAATACTTAAAGCAGCATGTGATAGCAAACCCAATGTATGTGTAAGAAATTACAGCATGCAGCATGCACAAGTCCATTTGCAATATGTATTCCATGCCCATCAAACATACACAAATATACAGTTCTTTGTAAAATACATATACATGAGAAAACCACACAGAAACACATATGCAATAGGCATGAAAACCAAAGCAGTACAAGTAGTCCCAGGAATGTGGACTGATTAAAGTTTCTGTTGGGCAGACATACCAAGAATATTGTGGCCATGTTGCATGTGTACGTACCTCTGGTATTGGGTGCCAGTCCTGTGATATTGATGTTGAACATAATGGCCATACATCATGCATAATGCATGTTTGTGTGTGTGTGTGTGTGTGTGTGTGTGTGTGTGTGTGTGTGTGTGTGTGTGTGTGTGTGTGTGTGTGTGTGTAAAATGGATGAACCTTAGTTGTAAGGATAATAGCAGTATGCAACAATGAGTCAAATGGGTAAAAACTGATATACACTGATATTCAAGGACATCAACAACTACTTGCTCAGCACACACAGAAAGAGCAACACAATACATGTTCCCTGAATACATTTAGCACAATGATGTGATGAAGGCCAAGTACATGTGAATGCATACAAATAACCTGCATTTCTAACCCATGCTTTGTAGATGTGATGGAGTTTGCATACATTTGGTATGTGCACACCTGTATAATATAAGTGTCTGCTTTCACTGTCATGATGTAAATGGCCCCTAATACATAAAGTCTTGTGTCATGCACTAACAATTGACAAGAAGCACCTGCCATTTAGATATGGCATATCATAGCTGTTTTGTGGGTATATACATGTGAGTCATGTATGTGTGATGAGTGCAACACAATATTATGTTACTCACATTTAACTTGTGTGTACATGACAGAAAGCACAAAGGTTATATGAACTGCAAGTACAGGATGAGCATAGCAGAGTTCAGAATGCATGTAAGTCAGTTAGGTGTTCCCTGTGTGGTTTTGCTGGCAACATGAAAAATAAAAATGCTGTATATAGCCAAAAATAATGTGCTTTTCTATTCATGCCCAAATATGCTGCAGTGGCAGGTAGCACTATAATGTAAGAGCTGGTATATGTGTAGATTACATACAGTACCTGGTGAATGTGTATGTATGCAACATAACACCAGGGAAACATATAATGGGTAAAGCATTTGACTGAGGTGTAATATGGTTGGTATTATGCACAAATGAGATGAGGTTGCATTACAAATCCTGTGGCCAATTGTGCATGTAGTATATTCATCCATCATGCAAGCAGGCAGCACAACAAAACAATGGTACAGTAGACATACATAGGAACTTGTTTTAATGTTTACAATATAAGTTAACAAAGTCCTGTGGCATCAATATGGCAATAACCACACAACTCAGCATTATGCTGTGGTTTGCACAGTAGTCATCATTGCCACAAACCGGGTGGCAGATGAACCCAGTGACTGAGCACACTGTGTGGAAAACACTGATATAGTGGAGGGAGAGTATGCATCTTTGGGTCTCAAACCATGTGAAGATACACCCCCTCCCCTGTTGTCTGACTGGACTTCTAGTGGTGGGGCCTTAAGATTTGGTTGACACAGTGCTTGTGCCTATACCAGCAGTCAGACCAGAACTCCGAGTGTCAGTCTGTGTCTGCACACAATGACCAGCACCTGCAACATATGATCTGTGCCGTACAAGTAACCCACAGGAATAGGTGCCACAGGAGGATGTCCATGGCCATGTAAGTTGTTGTACCAAGTTGGCACAGATATAAACTGGGTCAAGACATGTATGACATGTGCAACACTGTGGCATTTCTCATGTACAACAGAAAAAAGCAGCTCTGGCAAGCATGTGATACTTGCCTTGCTGTCATACAATTGTTCATTGTCTTCACTACACAAAGCTGGTGTACTATCCAATGAGCCACCCCAGCCAGTGCATACGTCTCCATATGGTGGTGCTTCTGTGATCATTCATGTGTAAGTGTACGCAAGGAGATTGATAGCCATGTAGTTCTGCCGTATGAGCACATGCACTCCAGTGGAATGCAGCAGCCCTTTGTGGACATTTGTCACTACCTGTAGCAGTATCCTAAGGGGATTTTTGGCCATTGTCTACATCTGTTCCTTTAAATTACATGTACCTCATACTGTCACAGTCAGGTGAACTCTCCTATGGACTGCAGACTGTAACTTGGCTTTCCAGTTTAGTACTCTGACCAGTTTCTCCAAACATTATATTGTGTTTATCATTGGCTGTTCCCTGTCTGTCTAGCACATCATTCCGTTTTAAAGTTAATTTATGATCCTAGGGAGACTGCAGGGCTTGCAGGAGCACAAATGACAGAAAAAAAACTAGTAGTCTCACACATATACTGTAATGTAGAGTAAGGAATACAACAGCGCATTATTGCAGCACTGTGTGCTACAATATGAACAGAACTCTGTACTTACATGCAGTACATTCTGGCTAATGCAACAGCATGTTAAGAACCTGTAAAGAAATGTATGTTAGCATCATAGCCACACAGGCATGCCTGTAGAATGCACACATGTAGTACAATACTTATCATACCCTTATTAGATGAAGTGATACACACCCATGTGGACATAGCACTTGTAATATACATAATAGTAGTATGTACCATATTCACAGTATTATTTCAGTAGCTGTATAGGTCAGATAAAGCTGCATATGTTACATTCTTGCATGTCTGCAGACAATAGCATCACTTTTCCCACCAGGAAATTGTCTGTTTGTAGACTAGTAGTGGAGAGAGACAAGACACATAGAAAGATGAGACTGTGCTAAATCATCCTAGTGGTGTCCTGGCATTGTCTGTAGTTGCATACATGTGCAGTATAAATGGAGATCATTAGGATCATCGAATCATAAGAAAATACTAGGCTAATAACCCTAAAGGGTCTTTTTAAGATGAGTCATAAACAGCATGTACCTCGACAAACGTGAATGAATACATATGCTCTGTGACTGTCAATGTATCTGGTTAATAGAACCAATCATCTAAATGTGTCCCTCAGGGTGTTATGCAGTGTCCCTGATACGGTGTTCATTCTCCCCCATTGGTATGTGAGGTCTGCTAGTGACGGAAAGTGCATATTTCGCTGACCACCTTAGGTAGATGATAGCATAATAGATGTGGATTATTACCTGTTTGCCTTTGAGGGACACACCAGTCTGGGCAGCTGTGTCCTGCAAAATTAATGTTATAGCACATGGCCTGTGAGTTCGGGAAAGGAGGTCATATATTGTGTGTAGTGGTGTCATAAATTTATTTTGTTGTATCAGAAACAGCTACATGTTATAGGAAACAGTATTAGCAACTATAATGCTACAAGAATAACCTTAATTTATGCAAACCGGTGAAGTAGTCAGTTTACTACTGGCTGTAGGTATGTGTTGCCTTGCCAAATGTGATAGCTCTACATATAGGTCCTATAGGGCTGCCACCATTCTGAATGGCCAAAGTGGGACCTGCTCTGTAGAAATGTCAGCTGTACCAGGGCAGAACATACCTACAGCCATGCATAGTACAGAAATATACATATTAGCACAAATCAAAGCTTAGTCTAGCAGCAGTCAAGTTGCTTATGCTACTTCACATAACATATCGACGTGTCATGTATACAAGACCTGTTACATGCAACTATTACAGACACGTAGAATATAAGAATGTCCTCTAATCAGGACAGTTGCAATGGCTAGCGTATTGTCACATGAAACATATGCCTAATGAGGGACTATCCCATGCAAAGTGGGAAAGGTGTTACTCCTACAGTCTCCCATGTTTGTCTACCAGTATGCCAGTAGTGCACTGTTAAAGAAATGTGGAGTCTAAACGGGTATATGGAGCTGTAACCAAAGGTCAGCAGTGCTTAACACCGTGCAAACCCACGCACAACCACTCCCACCTGCTGGAATGTGCCTTACCCACTCCGTATCCAAAGGCGTCGTTCTGTCCGCAAACAAAGAACTGTCCTTTGCACGTGTTGGTAGCAATACCCTGCGCACATAGCTTATGTGAATTACCAATACACCATGGCATATGTACAGACAATAGACCATACCATACAGCACAGTCATCCAACAGTATAGCAATGTACTGGCAGATATGTCCGGACCACTGGTGTTTGCAGGACTGGCCATCCTGTGTTTCAGTGTGTTAGCATGCCCAGTATGACTGTTACACATGTTGTCGACTGACATTATTGTCATACCATCATGTGTGTGAGCATGCCAAGTATGGTCAACTGGATTGCATGTGACACATGTTCAGATAGTCAGTACTGTGGTGCCGACCCCTGCGTTCTACACTGACAGGTGGCATGCTGTGTCTGCAGGGTAGCTAATGGTCATGTGGCATTGACAGTTGCTACATTTCTGCATAGCGTGGGGGACATCCAACCGCATCCACAGTCCTACACAGCACCGGGGGTGGCGCACATGACTCTCACATGTGTACGTTGGAAGGGGGCACAGCTGACAGTTGTACATATTTGCCACTACTGTACTGGTATGCCAGGTACACCATGTTGGTGTGTGGACCTACCTAAATTGCTGGTTGGAGGCATACCAGTGTACATCAGATCCTAGCTTTAATTACCAGCATAGTGGTGTTGGACGTCCTAGTTTCACAACCTACATCCAACTGCCTGGCATGTTGTAGTCTGTGTGTGTCTGTGGGGGTTGGGGTCATTCATTGGGCATATCCAGAGGCCATTGTATATCATTTGTCTGTATTGGTCTACACCTGTCCAGCTGTATGGAACGTGTGTGGGCTCTATGGACACACATGATGTTCAGCCCATAACCTGCAGTGGGTTAGGACACCCTGTGTACTACTGGTTACTATTGTGACCCCAGTACATGCTACAGATGTCATGGTGCTACTATGGACATGTACTGTCTGCTGCCCTAACATTCAGCCACCAGATTCTCTTGTATGCTCACATCCATACCATAGCAACAGGTAAATACACATTCTAATACAACTGCCAATTGTTAGGTCGATAGACGTACCTTGGGGGTGTTCCGGACCTGAGGACAGTGCTGGAGGGCTGCCTATGTCAGATGCACACAGTGCACTTGCTATACATGGCTGAGCACAGGTAGTGTCATGTTTGACATTCATTGTACTGTGTGCGAGTCAGAGTGGGTGAAATCCCTGGGTACCTATTGTGTCAGTGCATATGCCTTGTGTAGCCTCTTTGCCAAGGGCATGTCATACTGTGCACGGCCCTTTTGCCGACTGGGCCCAGCTCAGGTAGTTCCTCCTCCAAGTCACACTGTGCCTGTACAGGCCTTGGAAGTGGTGGTGGGCCTTTTGGCCCTGCCCCATGCTGTTCCTTCTGCAACTGTTACTGCAGGATCAGATTGTGTAGCATAGCAAATACCATAACAATTTGTGTGCATGTAGCTAGTGAATCCTGCAGGGCTCCACCGGATGTGTCCAGATACCAGAACCATGACCTGAGCATCCCAAACACATGCTCAATTATATGTCTTGCCTGTGTATCTGCCTCATTATGGTGTGGTTGTTCAGGTGTGTGTGCATTGCTGATGGGTGTCATCAGCCACGACTCCAGTGGTTACCCAGCATCCCCCACTAGGAGACTGTAGGGGAATTTTCATACTGGCAAAGGTGTGGTATAGCTGTGTCAGATGCCATATATCGGAATCATCATAGCTTCCAGGGCAGACATCACACACATTCAGTTTAATGCCCTGGCCATCGTATATGGCCTAGCTGTTGGAGGGTATGCCCCTGCAGTTAATGTAGGCCCTACCCCGCTCACCAGGTGGTGCTTTGATATGTACATGTGTGCAGGCTATAGCACCCAGTACCCCAGGGTAGTCAGCCATGTGGTTGAAGAGATGCATATTGCTGGTCTACTAATCACGTGTGTTGAGGACATGTACGTGCTCACTAGCATGTGTTGACATGGCATCTGTGAACTGGTGCAATACTCTGGATGCAGATGCCTGTGAGATCCCCATGATATCCCCAGTTGTGCTTTGGGAGGTACCTGTGGCCAGTATACCTAGGCCAACACATACCGTGGTATCCACTGTGATGGGTTTCCCTCGGCCTGTTTGATGTGTCAGGTGTGGCAGGCACAGGTCAACAAGCCGCTGTAGGAGGTCTCTGTCCACCCCATAGTGCTCCACTATCCCCAGCTCATGCAGCCCCTGGTAAGTCACCCTGGGTCTATAAAGTCTTATGTCACCCCAGCAAGGGTTGTTCGGCAGCATACACATCCTCACTGCCCTCAGCCTCCTGCACATGTTGGTCTATGTTTCCTGTTGCAGCCCTTCTCATTTGGTTGGACTGGGTTGTGAAATGTCCCCACATGTATACACCGGTGATGTAGAGTGTGGAAGAAACCTGTGTGTATGGTGCTTGCTCACATTACCGTAGTGTTCTGGTGCGGGATGGCCATGTAACCTGCTTCTTGTACTGATCATCACCTGTTTGTGCAGCCTGTTCACCCTGACTACCCCACTACTGCTTTTGTCCCTCCCAATGTCACCAGGCAGGTATAGACACACCCCTAGCTTAGGCGTGCTAAGGCAGGAGCACTCCCGAGGCACAGTTCTCCAATGTACGTACAGTATGCCTGACCCCCCCCCCCCTCCCATGCTTTCATCAATATTCGAGCCCTGCACCTGGCTATCTACACACATACACTCCAGAGATCTGCATCACACCCTGGGGATAAATGGGATACACTATTGTCAACCTCATCTGCATAGTATAGTCTTCTAATGCATAGTTATATGACCCATACCAAACCTCCAAATTAATAACCACTGCTTACTGTTGCTCAGATCTGTACACAACTGATAACAGGTGCCTTACTATCACCGTATTCCATGTCCCATGGTCTTCCCAGCAACAAAATAGCCGGTGTCTACACGGCTAGAACCCGGGACCCTACACACCACAGACGATGTGCTTTACTACTACACCATGGCAGATATATGTACATCTGAGGTGATCACGTACAGATCATCCAGCACAAACATTCAATAGTGCTAATGTCCACATACATATATGTATATATCTATGTCTATCTATGTATATCTACATATATCATATATATTATATATATATATATATATATATATATATATATATATATATATACATGCACACACATATACATGTACACACATATGTAGATATTGCATTTATATCACAACAGATGACCACATTACACCAAAGCATTAGACAGGAATGAAAAGGAAACTACATGTGCCACCTGCATTATGTAGTGTTGTTACTATCAAGGCAAGTGTGTTTTGTTGCATCACATGGGTCAGACTGTATTAAGGGTAAGAGTAGGACTGCTGACATTTACTCACCAGACCTATTGGCGAATGTATGTCTTGACAACCCAGTATCTTGGCCGATTATGTGAGCTGTGGTCACTATATAGGAAAGCAACAAAACACACTCAACACATCCTGAAGATACCACCCACAGATGCCAACACATAGGGTATGACTGCCACACACACACACACACACACACACACACACACACACACACACACACACACACACCTGCCATGTCTTGGAATTGAGCATCTACCTGTTTATTCTACCACACTACAGCATTACGCAGTAACAGAATGCGCTACCGAGATTTCTGGATCACAGGACTCCTAGAGGCATACTTCTAGGTGGGTGACATCATCAGCAAAAACAAAGATGCCGATAGGGAGTGTACGGAGAGTGAGCTGTCTAAAAACATTATTCTGTCCCCAGGCAGCTGCAAGCACACACAGCAGAGCTGGGATTAGAACATAGACCTGATTACCTTATCACACTACAGCATTACGCAGTTACAGAACGTGCTACCAAGATTACTGGATTACAGCACTCCCAGAGGCATACTTATAGGTGGGTGACATCATCAGCAAAGGCAAAGATGCCGACAGGGAGTGTACGGAGAGTGAGCTGTCTAAAAACATTACTCTGTCCCCAGGTAGCTGGAAACACACACACATATGGCAGGGCTGGGATTAGAATTTAGAATTGACTACCTTAGCACACTATGGCATTACATAGTTACAGAACGCGATACCGAGATTACTGGATCACAATGCTCCCAGAGGCGTACTTCTAGGTGGGTGACATTATCAGTAAAGGCAAAGACGCCAATAGGGAGTGTACGGAGAGTGAGCTGTCTAAAAACATTATTCAGTCCCCAGGCAGCTGGAAACACACACACCTGGGATTAGAACATAGACCTGACTACTTTATCACACTATAGCCTTACGCAGTTACAGAATGCACTACCGAGATCACTGGATCACAGCACTCCCAGAGGCATACTTCTAGGTGAGTGACATCATAAGCAAAGGCAAAGACACTGATAGGGAGTGTACGGAGAGTGAGCTGTCTAAAAACATTATTCTGTCCACCAGCAGCTGGAAACATACACACAGCAGGGCTGGGATTAGAACATAGATCTGACTACCTTATCACACTACAGCATTACGCAGTTACAGAACATGCTACCGAGATTACTGGACCACAGCACTCCCAGAGGCATACTTCTAGGTGGGTGACATCATCAGCAAAGGCAAAGATGCCGATAGGGAGTGTAAGCTGTCTAAAAACATTATTCTGTCCCCAGGCAGCTGGAAACACACGCAAATGACAAGGCTGGGATTAGAACATAGACCTGACTACCTTATCACACTACAGCATTATGCAGTTACAGAACGCACTACCGCGATTACTGGAACACAACACTCCCAGAGGCATACTTCTAGGTGGGTGACATAATCAGCAAAGGCAAAGACACCGATAGGGATTGTATGGAGTGCGATCAGTCTAAAAGCTTATTAGTGTCCCAAGGCAGACGGAGATGAACACATGGCTGTGGTGTGAGCAGGACAACTGGCTATCTATGGAGCAATAGTACAACACTACATAGATACGAGATGCGCCACAGACAGTACACCTTTCAAGACAGTCAATATGACCTTCTAGAAATGCAGACATCGACATGGATGCTGACAGTTATGATGTACATACCTGTGAACCAGTGTGTTAAATTTAGGAATCCATCCTGAAGTGGGGTATGGCCATCTGAAGCTTGGATGACCACTATCGCTATACAGGATAACAATAGTCATGCCCATACACAGGGGCACACAACTGACACAAGGTGTCACTGGGCATGCTCACACACTTAGTAGCACACGTCAGTCTGGAATGCACTATGTGTCCAGCTACAAAACAGAGTACTGGGCATGCTCACACACTTAGTAGTGAAGGGCTGTCTTGTATGCACACAGATGCTAAACAGGGAAGGGCACAGTGTGTCGATAGTCATCATTGTTAGCATGAACGCTGTACGACATATATCTGACACCAGTCTTCTACAGAACGTCTGCTGCTGTCCATCACCTTAGCTGTACCAATCTAAACCTGGCATACTAATACCACCCGTGGTGTTGTCCTCGCAGGAGTGGGTACTTTGCACATGTAGTACCATACATAGACAAAGAACTTGAGACCAGGTAAACACCCTGACACCTACATGACAACTGCATTGTATGTGTATGCTAAATAGTGCTACATGTGTAGCATTCATAATCATAGCTGCCAATATAGATCCAACAATGGGGAATACTGACATCTGTGCAGTGAGGAACACCTGGCATAAGGCTCAGTTGTGCACAATAGCACTACCACTGTATACCTCAGATACAGACATGTGGGCCATAAGACCGTTACAGACCGCTCCAGGTGTTAGTATCCCCCCGTATATGAAGGCCACTCACATGTACTGACCAGTACACTCTCAAAAGCCATCACAGATGTGTCAGGTGCAGATCACAGTGGTAAATGCCGCACTGTAGTATGTATGTAGCCCTCACACATCACCGTGTCCTTGGACCAGCAACACACATCCATACATTAATACAACACCATGTTACTCATGACCAGTGGACTGTACCTAGCTGTACAGCAACTGTGCAGACTACCCATGTACTGACAGGGTTCCATCATGTGTTATGCAATGCACTGATACCACTATTCATAACCAGGTCAGCTGTACACATAACAGAGGCCCTGGGTCTTATACAGCTGTAACAGATAACTGTTGCTGTACACCAAGCAACACACCCATGTTTGGATGTGACATACATGTAACCGCTGTGGATATGTACATGCCCCACACACACACACACACACACACACACACACAACACATATGTACATAGCATAGCTAATGCTGTCCTTCGTGCAGACACATGGCTACAGCGATTACACGCATGCACATGGAAGGTAGGTCCATGGCTGTTCAATGCTAACAGTACATAAGGTAGCAATATTGAGTGAGTTAACATTCCCTCTGTACTGGTTACCCATGACAACTATCATAGCATACAACAGTCCAAGTGTCATGTATGTCACACATGTTCACCAATTGCAATGCATACAAGCATGGCTACTTGACAGGAATGTAGGACCTATACACATGTACATGTAGTGGTGTGCATTCAGCTAACATGAATGAGCAGTAGCTGAAGTTTTCAGTTTATCTGTGTCTGACTACAACGTGCAGTTGCAATGCAGTCCCATCATTGACACCTGTATATGGTGAAATACTGACAATACGGTAAGATGTACATCAGGTATGGATGGATGTGTGTACATAAAGTGGTGGGTCACCTTTGCAGGTGGATGTTTGCTGAAGACAGCTCACAGATGTGTCACAAGCCATCCTACCATAACATGTGCAAACAGTAAGCTATGTTTCCTGTAATTGAAGGTGAAGATATACAACCTACACAGTGGTCAGGGTGTCACTGACTGTAAAGCAGTTGACACCTGTGACACTTAAGTCCTCCCATGTGCATATAGCAGCACTTTTGCCGAAGGTAGCGTTGGTACATATTATAATGCGGGCAATACTGCTGCATGCCTGTCAGACGTATCAGAAGATAGCAGGTGTTTGTTTTACAGTACTGCCATGTGTGTTTGCCTGTGTGACCATATATGCCACATATGGTGGGGAATGCATCCCAATTGTTACCCACCCCTGTACACTGTTGTAGAGATCTGTACATACTGCAGTGTAGACAGCAAGACATAGGCAGGGGTGGTGTGTGTATCACACACGTTAGCTATCTGTATGTGCATGACATGTGGACTCCAGTGTGTGTATGTGTATGCATGTATGGCTACCTGGTGCATGGAGTGAGGATGTATGCTACCTTTGAGAACAGATAGGGCTGCTAACCCTTCAAGGTGATGCAATCTACTACCCTGTTGATGCTGTCAGTCTTATGCATTACTGACTACCTGTACATGTTAATTCTCCGTGTCGTGTCATGTGGGTGCACAGTACTGTAATGGTGATTAGCACATAGGCAGGGGTCCTCACCTCAACACTATCAAGTGTGTGTTACAGTGTCGTTCACCCCGTGAGTGTGGGTGTTTTTCTGTGTGTGTCTGTGTATGTCTGTGTGTGTTCACATCCTGTAATGTGACAGTGTTTTAATGCTACACAGTGAGTCCTCATGCCCTCAACTGGCCCCCACCCTTGACATCAGCTAGACCGCTGTGTAAACCTCCCACACCATGTAGCTGTACCTGTGAAGTCACCTGGTATGGATGTCCCGTCTCTAGCCACCATAGCCTAGTACACAGCTCACATGCTCCTGTATCAGTAGGTGTGTAGAGATCTATGGAATGTCAGCCTTATTAACAGTGAGGTAGAGGCTACGTATAGCATGCTGGTATTGCCATCCATGCCTGTGAGTACTCCACATTTACACATGTGAAACTGGAAACACTGGTACTTAATGGCACTTGCAATGAGACGTTAAGGAGGGAAGCAGGGCATCCTTACCAACATGCTGTTACTGTTGTTACCAAGACACATACTGTGAATATAAAACAATGCATTTTAACCGCAAACACTGTCACATAATGGCACATGCAATTAGATCTTCAGGAGGGATGCAGGGCATCATTACCAACATGCTGTGACTGTTGTTACCAAGACACATACTGTGAACATTAAACAATGCAGTCTAATCCTGTACTACATGGTATGTCTGCTGCGTGCCAACAGTACACAACAATTGTAATATACAACTATCTCACTATTCTCTTCACCCTGTGCATCAGACTATATGAGCATGTCCCTGCACCGATGGTGTGGATGACAGGGATGTGGTACAGGCATCATCATATGCACAGGGTGATAATGTTTGCCAAGGGCCTAGGCTGCACCAGTGGATGACATCATGTGTGTGGGTTAGGGCCTGTGATCTACTTGGACATGTGTGGTTATTATGCATGAGGGTGATGGTGCCGGCACGTACAGATGTTTCTGGTGTGTGCGTGTATATGTGCACACAGTTCTGCCATGTATCCAGCCTACACAGGGGTATTTTCGACAGCTCCAGATTGTACAGACCAGCATGTACAGCTCACTGTGTCTGTCCACAGCCACGTGACCTGTGCCTGCCAGGGGTTGCACGGGCACTACCAGACAGAGATACAGAATGGGTACTGTCCAATGACACATGTCCACTGGAACTGTGTCCCTGCTGGGACCGTCCAGGGCCACATCCACGTGGCCTGCTGTGAAATGGTGTGGACAGCGCAGCACCAGCTGCACTGCTACTGCTACCGGCACTATGGGAGCGGGCATGTGAGGTAGCTCATTCACGTAGACCTGCACCAGGTGGTGTAGCTGGCCTACATAGCCTATGCCTCACTCCTACCAGATGTTCCAGCACAGACAGCTCACGTTCACGGATTGCCATGCCACGGTCAAGGATTCCAACTATGTCACCCAATCGCCTGCCCAAAACATCAGCAATCTGTTGTTGAGCATTTGCCAATGCCTGGATGTTTTCGTTTAAAGAATGGATAGCAGCCCTCTGAAGCCTCTTCCCTACTCTGTTCTGCCATTCAGCATGTGCCTTTGCTGCCATTACAGTCTGAAACATGTGTCTGTTGACACTGGCTGCTGCGCTCTGTCATGAAGGTGCATGTTGGCCAGGGGTCCTCCTACGAGCAGCACTGGCCATATGCCTGTGTGGTGCATCTGCGGTCAGTTCACTGACACCATGGTGTGATGGCACACCTTCCGTAGCCACCACATGTTCCTGTTCCGAGTTAACACACGGTAACTGTCCTTCCTCTATGGCCACTGGCGATGGGGTATGTGTTGGCATGAGAACTGTGTGCGGGGAAGAGGTGGATATAGGTGGGATGGCAACCAAAGGCACAGATTCATCTCCTGATAACCCTGCCTGTACCTCAAGCATATGTTCATCACTGCTAGAGTCTGTGGGGACACTAACATCAGATGGACCACAGGAAGGCAATGCACCTACATCACCTGTGAAGGCAAACAAAGACTCTACATTACAATAAAGACACACACACAGACAACACACAGACACACACAGACAACCATGCATGTGATATGACAGAAGGCATGCAGCATGCATATGATACAGCAGACGGCATGCAGCTCAGACATTAACAGTGTTAGTTAGATTACATCCCTGGGTTGCACACAAAAGGTAGCATGTGTCATAGCAGATGCCATGCATTTCACACAATCATGGTAGTAAGCATGCATCTCTGTGATACACCATGTGGACCAACACAGGTTAACAGTACACATGGCTGATGTGAGGCATATGTCCTTGACATTAACATGTAGTATGACATGTAATCTGCTGATGTGTGCAGTGACATGCATACATGTTTGATACAATGGTGTCCTGACACATGTACAGTGGTGTAATGGTGTCACATTGCATTGTTGACTGTATGCCCTACAGATAGAATGCACTTTTAGCACATGTGTATGACCATTGAGGGTGGTATGAGACGTCTATATTGCTATACAGTGTGAAGTACAGACACAGTGCCATTGCATGGAATCATGAGGCATCTCTATTGCTATACAGTGTGGAATACACATACAATGCATAGCCATGACTGCGTGCATACACAATACATACATACTGTGGATTGTGACCCACGTTGCTGAGGTGTATACAAACTAAACCATGCTGTGTCATGTGTGACAGGTCACCGGACGACATACCGATGACACCCCTGCACAACTGCTAACATGTCTTAGCTGCCTGTCAACCATGTCCTCATATGGCAGACTGCACAATACACCATGTTCCACATGACATTTATGTACCACACACACGAGGTGCACGGCTGACAGTGATGTCCAACAGCAGCAAGGGAAATGTACGGTATCTCTGGCCTGATGTGGCATCTGTGTATGTATGTGGAAGCTGTACAGGTGACTACTTTCATGCTGTGACACAGTCATGATATGCAACACATCGTATGTGGTCAACTTAAGTGACACCTCCACAAGCTGTGCACAGGCTGTTAGGATGTCCAGTGTTCCACATCTACTATATAACCATTCAACAAATGCTATAGTTGGACCATGTGTAGACAATGTGCAACAGGGTGTACACACATACACATCACATCTACTGTGTGTTACTGCATGTCTCTGGCCATCCTCCATGGCCATGTGTGAACATGTGTTGGCCAGATGTGTGTGATGGCCATCTATGTCACATGTCTGTGTTGTCCTATATGACATACACCCATAGGGTTATACAGAAAAAGGGTTGTATGTTTGGTATGTGGGGTATGTTTTATGGGATAGTGTGACAATGTTGCAGCCGGACCACTACATGTCTGGGACATGTCAGCTGGCACATCACAATGTCTGCACTCATTGTATGGGCACATTCCACAATGGTGGATCATGTGGGCTGCCCATATCCCAGCTCACTGTGTAGTACTGTTTGCGTACCCCACATGTGTTGTTCTGATGTATAGTACATATTCCTACATTGAACAACGCCTCCACCGTTGTATGGACAGCTGTCCACACATCTAGCAATGACAGTTACTGTGGGTTCATGTTGTTGTTTCATTTGGTTTTATATATTGCACATGGGTAGCCAGTGTGATTGATGAAAGCTGCGACCTGTATATCGTGACTGGACCATGCATTATGTGTACATGTGTTATCTGGCCACATGGTGAATATATCTGTGCATTCACATGCCTGATACTGATAACTGTCTCACCTGCAATGAACTGCTGTCTCTGCGGCATGCCAGAGGTACCTGTATAGGGGTGACACAGCAATTAGATCATTATCCATGACTGTATGACAGCTACAGGGTGCACTTTGCATGTTAACACATTTGCCAGTACAATACCATATACTATGGAGTATGCACATGTGTGCATACACAGGGTAGCATACTATAGTATGCGGCATGTGTGTAAACATACCTTGCATATGATGTTACATTACATAGTGTACAGTGACACATGCGACTAAATGGGATATAATATTATATGTGCAGTAGTGCCTTACCAGGCAACTCCAGGCTCTGTGGTTGGGAGACACCCACCTCCACGATGGCAGCTAGAGTTTGTGGATGCTGTACTGATGGGGTCCCCAGGCTGGCTAGTAGCTCCTCGATAGGTGTGAGTGGGGGCTGGGTTGGTGGCCCACCACCTGTTCTACCTTGTTCCCTGGCGATTCCATTGGCACACTGTTTTGCATGTCAGATCAGGTCCATGCAGTGTCTGCGCACCTGCTGGTAGGTGTGGTTATGGCCACCCACATCATTGACCCTCCTGCGAAGTTCCTGCCACAGGTCATCACGCTGCTGGGCATGCTGTGGCACATGGCTGAGCAGTACCTCATAGTTATCATGGAGGTATGGTATGAGGGCATCATCCTCCAAGCGGCTATATGCCGGCAGTCGTGATCGAGGCATTATCTGTAAAACATAATGATGGAGACAGGTCACAGCATCTCAGAGATGCACAGAGACACAGATGCACATTCATGTGTATTACATTTAGTACTTATGAACAGTTGTCTTTACAAATCATCATGACACTCACACAACTGCCATGTTTGTTTCACACACATGTAACACCCAATGGGGATTGGATATTATCACCATATACGTGTGTCACCTCATTACATTGCTCATACTCCATGTGAATGCTGTCATGATGAGGGCATGTCTGTTTCCTGTATTGGTGTTCCTACCTATCAGCACATGCCTGGATGTGTGCACATTAATGCTATTAACCTTGATGCTGTGTATATGTCACATATCATCACATACACTGCCTTCACATACATGGGCAGTGACAACGCAGACATGTGCACAGAAACCTTTACAAGCATGTGTTTTGTCATATACATCTACACGGCACTGTACAACAGTTCAACATCCTGCCACATATCGCCGGTGTTGCACATGTGATACACATGGGGCAATGGCTAGCCGGATGGTATTCGCAAGGATGGTTATCAACTTTAGCATGTACGGCCAAGATCATGCAGTAGTGTGTATGCCCTGGGCCATGTATGGGCATAAGATGTCAGGTTTTCTAGCTGTATCCGACAGCCATGCTCCCGGCGACAGGTGAATCAGTGCCACATTACTGATCCAGACAGTCACTGATACATCTACCATGCGGTCATCGCACCATGTATGACAGAGATGACATGTGCAGCTTTGCTGGGCAGGGTTGCGTGGTATGGCAGGAGTATGTCACATGTATGGCACAGGGATCTGTCCAGCATGTGACGACCCTGGTACTAGGATGGTGGCTGTCCATGACGTATGTCTTTCAGATCAGGATATGTATGTGTAGCATGTCCAACATCACAATGTTGCACATGTCTTTATGCAGGGTAGGCAGCATGCTGCATAGTGGAGATGAGGATTGTGAAGGCTGGTGACGCCAATGCAAGCATGGCCAATACCCCTTAAAGGTGATATGTGATCCGATATTGGTCACGTGAGTGCTTAGTATGGCTGTACAATGATCTCCATGCTCATGGATGGCATGCAGTCATGACTTGGGTTGCATCTTATGACTACCTAATAGGCCTGGTGATGTCACTAGCTCAGGGAGGTAAACTGCACAGCACTATCCCTTACACACAGTGTCCATAATGTTGACCACTGCCGAGGTGGTAGTTAATGGGTGCAGGGTTATTAACATAGTGGTGACAATGCAATAAGCAGCTGTCAGATTGTGCACGTATGTCACGCACCTCACCCACAAAGCCCATGCTGTATGTTGTCCACAACACTGAGTCAGCTATTACTCCTAGGTCATGGCCATTCACATTCTCACATATGCAGATGCCACCCATTTGTCTGTGTGGTATGGGCTACAATGACAGGGGAGTACAACACCTTAACCCTGTTTTACTGTAGCTGCCACTGGTGTGCTATGCACATGTCACTTAGACACCTTTTGTAGTGTTGGTTCTGTGAACAGGCCACTGGTAGAACACTCCTGTGACATATGATGGTACATGTAGTATACTGAGTGTAGGTGTAACACAGTATGGGTTATGATGTCCTCTGACCTGTCACAGGTAAGCTATGCAGAGTGTATTCATTGGTAGTGTCATCTGCATCTGTACTACTAGCAACATATATGTTGATTAAGGTTCATAGGCCTTAAGACCATACTCAGCAGGGTAATAGTGCTGTGCCTCCCATTATGAGTGGCGTCTCCACTTTGTGGGTTGTGATAACTGTTAGTGTGATCCATTCCATATTTTCACAGACTGCCATGAACCTATGTTTTATATGGCAGTGTATGTGTAGAGCCAACTGTTTTGCCATATGTGTATTATATGACCAGGGATTTGAATAGGTCACATGCAGCCGGAGTGTACCTTGTACCATCATAGTTATGGTTACCGGGGCTCTGTCGTGTTCATGGATGTGTGATTGTGTACCTATTGGGGGGGCAGTGAGTTTAAATTATCCAACACCCTATCTGTATTGCTTAGTCATGCTCAGCACTTGTTCAGAACATGCACACACTTCATGAGCTACTAATTACTTTATCACTCAATCCTACTCATTTCCAACAGGGAACACTGTTTGTCCTTACATTTCCAGCATGCTTACAGTACAACAGCTGTTGTACACACTTACCTTACATATCTTTTGAGTAATGGTTGACTAGACAGGCATGTCCAAATGTCAATTACCAGTGTTATTGCCTGTCTATATGATGAATGTGGGCAACATGTGGCAATATAGCAATCGGCTCATGTACACAGTCAATGCTCACCTCCTAACATACGACACTACAGCCTGTGGGAGATGCACATATGTAGCCATGCTGGAGGTAATGCTCTCTCCAACCCAGACTTACCCTGACAATCATGTGGGGATGTTAAACATTTGCAGCATACCCCACTCATCACATAGTCTCAGTAGATTTCCACCACCACAGGCCACACATAGTAAGAGTACAACATTTGCAGAGCCTCACTATACTACTCTATGTAGGCAATAGAGGCAGCCCCCATCACCAAACACAACAACAATTACTTATAGCCCACAGACTCATGTGTGCCCGTCAACTACAGCCAATAGGGTGTTATAACATACCCAACACACTAGTCATAGGTGACTCTGTAGGCGGTCACACTGATGTCCCACTCAGCAGGCCACACAAGGTGATAGTCACTGACATCTGGCTGTTGGGTAACAGGATCCACAACATGACCTATGCACTCAGGTCATTCCTCAACAGGTACAATATGACTGTCATTCTCCACATTAGTGTGAATGCCCTGAGATGTAACTTCCTAGACTACATGTACAGGGACATGCAATAGCTCTCTGATCTTGTAGCCCAGGCAGGTATTGCCCTAGCCCTGAGAAGCATTCTGCATTAGTCCAGACTGATGACACAGTAGAACAACAGAATTATTCATGTCAACAGTTGCCTATGCTTCTGGTGTCATTTCAAGGGTATTCAGTATCTGTCTGCTTTGACTGACATGGTCGACAAACCACAATGCTTTGCCACAGATGGCCTACACCTGTCGGCCCTGGGATTATGGCTAACATCTCAGGCTCCTGCTACTCCTATACTGCCTGTTTTAGACACATTTCAGACACATATTCACCACCAGAACAGGTACAGGCAAGCAAAACCTGTGGGTATTGTTACTCAATGCTTGACATCTTCATCTCAAATGCACTCATCCGAAGCACTCCTTATAATGGATCACTTTGATGTCTCTGCAGTGACTGTGACCTGCTTCTAGACTCCGGAGAGCACCCCTGCACTGACAGGCTATTACACAGACCACACCTTTCAGTCATGTAACCAGGACAAGAACACCCATGGTGGAGGTGTGTCCATATTTCACAGGGATGAACACACCTCCATGCTGGTTGCTTAGCACAATGCATCAGAGGCAATCCAAGTGCAACTAACTGTGGCCAGAACTGCTTTACAAATTGTAGCTTGCTACGGATTCCACACCATACCCCATGGCTAATGGCCCTCATTTCTTGGTGTACTGGAAAGTAGGGTTCAAACAGGAACTACTGATGTGACACTGACACTACCCCACACCTAACCGTGATACCTACTCATGTACTGACACATTAGGCCAACATTTTTGTGGGTTATTAAACTCCATTCGGCTGGATCAACCTATACACACCCCACCAAGGCCAACAATATCGTAGACCTGGACATTACTAACATGTGTGACTGGTGTTACACACCTGGGGTATCCCCTCATTGGTCAGTTCCGAACGTATGCTAATCACCCTTGTTATCCACATCCCAGCACCACACCCATCACGGAAAATACAGTACAATATTTCTACAAAGCCAACTTCACAACTTTGTATGACAGAAGCAGTAAATGCCATGACACCCGTGCAGATGGACAATATAGTTACAAACGCAGGAACATTCCCAACTGCACTTCATTAGCACTTACACGACTGCATGGATCATGCTATCCCAAACAGAGCCATGACAGTACCCACCACATAACGGACGCCCCTCTGGTGGTCCACTGCCATGGACATACTGCACGACAGAAGGAGACAGTTGCAAAGTAGAGTACACTACCATGGGTGGGGTAGCTCCCTAGTCAGCCTCAGTAGGATTCTGGGATCCCTTCTTACATCCTCCAACACTAGCTACGTAAACATTACTGAAACACATTCAAAGGACTACCACTAAGTGTTAAGGAGGTATGTCACTACTCTCGATGGCAATACCCACATCTGCTCTGACATACAATGGTTAGGCAGAAACATTACAGAACCAACTGATATTGGCAACAACCTGGCAGCTAACTTTACACCCCTCTCACAGCCTAAAGGGCCCACATCTATACAGGATCAATGCAGAGTCCCTGCAGTCACAACTACGCCATTCAGACCTGCTCTCTCTAAAGCCTGGAACACACACTCCATGTGACCATCCAACATCCCAGCCTGCGAGTTACACAAACCTCAGAATGACATGGCTCCCCACTTGGGCACCAGATTCACTAATAGCCTTGTATCAGGCATTGTGGACCCTGAATGGTGCACAGCAACAGTCATCACACTCCACAGAGGTGGCACCACAATGGACCAGGGGAACTATTGCCCTATATGCCTGACTAGACTGTTCTGCAAGGCTATTGAGAACATTATCATGGAAGTCATTCACAGAGACATTGTTGGCCTCCAAACCTTTGATACCACCCAGGTTGGATTTGTTAGGGCCACACCATGGCTCCTACACCTAGTGGAGTCCTGTGAGACAGTTACCAAGGTAGTAGATGATGGTAAGGGGGTCCATACAGCCTACCTTGTCCTCTCATTGGCTTTCAACACCGTTCACCATTCTGGTATTGTCAATATACACATCCACCTGCACAGCAACCCATACGTCTTGAGATGTTATGCAAAGTGGCTCATGGACAGGACACATGCGGTGAGGGTAGCATACCGCAGTTCCTACTGTACATCAGTTACAATTGGCATACCCCAGTCCCCGGTGATAGGGACCCTCATGTTCGTTATATGCTTCCCTGAGGTACAGTCTAGCACAGAAAGACTTTCCCTGAATAGGTTTCCAGACAACTGCAAAGTAGGGGCCATGATTGATTCACCAGCTAATATACACACCCTCCATACGGATATCACTGTGACGGATACCTGGTGTCGGTAACATGGCCTCAAGCAGCATGCAGACGGTGCATAGACATCCCCTTTGGATTACAGCAATCACCCTGTGACTATCACATAAGTGGTAGTCCCCTACATACATAAGACATTATAAGGGATCTTAGTACACACGTAGATAGCACCCACTCCTTTGATAACCTTATTGCCAAGGGGGCGTGGATATCCTTCTACATGGCCACCCTAATCTGTAATGGTTTGTAGCTGGAACAAAGGCTGCCATTGTACCTCTATACTCCTGACTTATGAAACACATTCAGGGGTACAACACCCCCTTTGGGGTGTACCTTACGGGACAGCAATGGTTTTAATTACCACAACATTAATGCACCAACAGTATTACTCACTTCCAAAGGATGACGTATGCAGCACAACTACTGAAACCCCAACTGTAGTCATTTGCATACTGCATACTCAGAGGTGACCTCTGCTGAACATACAAGGCCCATGTCCACACCAATATTGATGGATATGCTCCACATAAGCAACATAAGCAAAAGCCACTGAGAGCGACATGCTCTGGGGTATGTACCCAAACACAACGATGAGTAGCACGTGCTGGAGGGATACATTCCTGAAACAGACACTCACCATGCTTTGGAACATGATTCCTATCTACATCAGGCAGGGACTCTCACTAGCACTCTTCATGAGATACCTCGATGGGTGGATGGGGAACAGCCATGTATGCCAAGGATTACTGCAGTGGCTGTACTGTACACAGGTGCAGGAAACAAATGGCTGTGCTGTTCACAGGCACAGGACACTAACCTAGGGAGGTGCCGCCAGTGACAACATTGTATTAGGGCTTACAAATGGAGTTGGCCAGACAGCATAGTACCTAACTATAAACCTATGAAGCTATTAAATGTCCTTTGTGCATGGATAATTGAGTAGCTCTTCCATTTCAATTAGCTATCATGCTGTTACACTGTCTGGTGACTACAAGACATATGTATCCTATTATTGTGTATTGTACAGTCCAATACACATACCTTATGTTTGCATAATATAATAGTTATGCTATGTAAAATATTTGACTTATCTACCTACAATACTGTACTTTTCACATATTTGAAGCCATATGCCATAATGCAAAGCATAATTGCACAGCAGGACCACCTTAGGCATGTTATTCTCATTATACACCCATACATATGCCTACTGTTACAGTATATCATCATAAACTATCCCCTGTTATGGCAGGTACTTGTTGGACAAACCCTACCACCAACAGCAGCTGGAGTGGAATTGTGTATTATGTAGCATCCCTTGTGGCGTCTGAGGTGTTCACCTTGTGGCGCACAGCAGTACACACAATTTCTACAAGTGTTACTATGCTCAGCAAGACATCACTACATAATAACTTTTCCCACTGTCTGCATTGCGTACACTTTCATTAATACAGAACAGGCACAACATACACTAACATACTGAGTGTTCTACATACCTTCTTAGTTGTCCGAGTATACGATAATATCTGTGTTACTCCTTTCCTCTTTAAACGATTCAATGGTATGAGCATATGGTTTGAATGTATGGCAAGCCATCGTTTTATACGTGGATACCTGTAACATGTGGTATCCTGCCACCAATTGGTGTTCCGGAGTAAATTATTACATGCACATCAGCTGTGCAGCTACTCTATTGGCCAATTACACGGCAACAGTAGTGTATAATTGAATACTCCACCTGGGCATTGCCCTTTTGCCCTACCTTCGAGGGAGATGGTCTGGATGTATTGCATTGTGATGTACTGCAACAGCTATATGGAGAGACACATATACTTTGAATTCTTGTCCCCCGTGGATTGTGTATGACGGCTAGAGTAAATAGTTCTACATGTGAGTGTAGCTGTTATCTCAACCGTCTGATACGAGACTATTGCAAACAAAACCTGTAACATCGGCATCTGTTCCATTCTACAACAGCAACGATTTCACATGGCGCCATTACAAGTGTGTCTCTCACAAGGTATGTTAACACTTCTGCAGATGTCATTGAGTGAGTGGATGTTTGTGATGTTATTACAGTCTGTATTGCAATTGTTTCAGGTGTGGGGCAGATGTAGGTGGGTGTACATAGCAGATAAAGGTTTGTGGGGACTGCATTTATACATATTCCATATGTGTGTGGGGGCCCCTTCCCTAATTGAAGACCTGTCAATTAGTAGATTAATACTATGGTTATTGGAAGCTTATTCATTAAACCATTGTTAATTGGTTCCTATATAGCATGCATGTGATGTTGATCCTTCAATCCCTCCGAAATACATTGATATATACTGAACTGTTGCTACATGTCTCGTGTATTTCTGTCACAAATATTTGCACTCATTGCAGTTGTGTTGGTGACTCCAACTCTTTGGCTTGGGTTGCCACCTTTTCAAATGGCCATATTGGGACATTTGCAGGGCACACATCAGGGTTTAGAGGCTGACACAAACCCACTGTCAGTACAAAGGATAGAACTTAAATTAAATCTTATTCTTGTAGCACTTTAGCTGCTTATTATAGGCTAACTATTAACTATTTCATGCAACTATTACTTAATATATGGGACATCAGTATGTCCTACAATCTCAGTACATTTGTCGTTTTTAATATTTGTTGTCAGGACACAACTGGCCAAAGAGGGACTGCCCCTCTCAAAGTGTGACAGGTGGTAACCATATGCCTAAGGCCGGCTATGACCACAACTACTGTAATAATCTACCTCTGAGTTAGCATGAACAGACCCACGATGCAAACACACACACACACATATCACAGTCCCATGGAAACACACACTGCAGTCTCAACACGCACTTACACACACTACAGCAATCGGAACCATACTTAAACACAGTACCTACCTGGACCGCAGCACCGGCAGCAATAACTAAATGTCCCTTAACATCGTGATAATATTACTCGCGGTTATACTGTTCCGGTACTGTGGTCTTTCAGTCTTTAAGCCTCGTGATTATGCGTGTCAGTATGTAAAGCATTCGATAGTTGGCAGTATCCTATTCATTTGTACCTCCATGATTGTGTACATGTCGTTAACCTGTCTATATATTCGCAGATATATGTATTTCCATATATATCAACATACATCTCTCTATCACCCTTTCTATCCCTATTTTATATATATATATATATATATATATATATATATTAATATAGACAGGGAGAAGGAGAGAGAGTGTACACACCTTTTGTTGGGTACATGGCGGTGTATTCTGTTTGCTGAACCCCGCCCTTTTGTGTTCTAACCTGTCACAATACACACCTGCCATTGGTACATCTCGAGTAGCTTAGTGGTAGGTGATTGTGTACATGGTTGCATGTCCTACTCCTGCAAGTGGTTGTTTTACCTCTCAGGGCAGGCATTGTTAGTACATGGGTGAATAATGCTGGTTTCATCTGTTCTGGACATCCTTGACCGTGATCAGCATGGAATTCAGCAAAGCTGAGACTTGTTTTGCGCATATCCACGTAGTCCTGTTTAAAGAACGCTTACTGTCACTTTCCGCCACATAAACCCGCTAACATGTGCTTACACATGCTCTAATGACCTACATCCAACATCCATTATTCATGCCATCGGGATTACGTAACGGACCTTGCTGGACGTGGAACCGGGTACATACACGACACAGTCAGTGGCTTTACCACTTGGTCATCTGGTGTTTGTACAGGTGTTAATGGTGTTTTGTATGTGGACTGTACTATAGCTGTTCCTCCATACTGCAGTCAAATGTGTAACTCAGTTAGTTTACATATCGATGATACCACTTCATGGTATGTCCAAGTGATGTTTAATGGATGTGCTGCAGCACTGGGAATCTATGTCAGAGTGAGCCACACACTGTAATGTGCTACACCTTGACACAACCATAACTGGAGAATGCTGGGGTGGTGGATACCTGTCATGGGTATTCCCCATGGTTTGGCACTACATCCCCAATTACATTATATGGAGGCCCTCATTAACACACCGGTGAATCCATGCAGAGTAGGTGGGAAACAGTGGTTACACACGTGGATCCTGCAATTGGCTCTGCTCCACAGAGGGACAGTTGGATGACTGATGGGGTGGCGATAGCAGACACATTTTGTCTAGGCTGTTGAATGGCCTCTGACAATCGGGCATGTACCTACCGATGTACCTAGGAACCTATGCATACAGTATCAACATATGCTGTTAGCTTCATTTACTGTTCAGGTGTTGACTTTCCTTGTTCCAATAGCTGTTGTGTGTGCAATAGTTGAGGGCTGCCTATGTAGGATTCACACAGTAGGCCACCTATACATTACAATTTGCAGGTGGTTGTGTGTGTGTGTGCCTTCCATTTTACTGTGTGTGCAGGTGGAGAAGTGTGTCAGTCCGTAAGGGCCTACACTGTCAGTGTATGTGCTATACGTTCCCTCTTTGTCAAGGCATGGGCATATTGGACATGCCTCCATCTGCCTACTGGGGCTGGCACAGGTTGTTCGTGGTCTGAATCCCTCTGTGCCTGTGATGGCCTTGGCAATTGCAGTGGGCTGTGAGGGCCTTCACCATTATGTCCCTGCTGCAGCTGTTTCTGCAGGATCATATTATGTAGCATGGCACATACTATGAAGATGTGGGCACACATGACTGGAGAGTACTGCAAGGCTCCACCAGATATGTCCAAGCAACGGAACCATGATTTCAGCATCCCAAACACATGATCTATGATGATTCTGGTTTGTGCGTGTGCCTCATTATGGTGTTCTTGCATGGGTGTGTGTGCATTTCTGATGGAAGTCATCATCCACGGCTCCAGTGCATAGCCAGCATCCCCCACAAGGTGGCCATATGGGACAAATACCTGATACAGTTGTGAGGCATGCCAGATGTGGGAGTCATGGTAGCTTCCAGGGCTGCCAGCACACACATCTGTGATAATGTCCTGGGCATTGCACATGACCTGGCAGTTGATGGAGTGGTATCCCTTGTGGTTTATGTAGCACCTACCATGGTCTCCGGGTGGTGACTTGATATGTATATGCGTGCAGTCTCTTACACCCAGTACCTCCGGGTAGTGTGACACATGGTGGAAGAGACGCATATTGCTGGTCAACTCCTCCTGAGTTCGGGGGAAGTATATATGCTCACTGACATGTGGTAACATGGCATCCAGGAACTGTTGGAGTACTCTGGATGCTGATGCCTGTGAGATCCCCATGATATCTCCAGCTGGCCTTTGAAAGGTACCTGTGGCTAGTATTCTCAGGCTTACACATACCTTTGTGTCCACTGGGATGGGTTCCTCTCTTTTGTTTCTGGCTCTCAGGCATGGCCGGCACAGCTCAACTATTTGCTGTATGATGTCCCTTTCCACCATGTAATGCTCTACTATCTCCAGATTATGTAGCCCCTGGTAGGTTACCCTTGGTCTGAACACTCTTCTCCTCCTCCGGGGCCTGAGGTGGTTGTCAGCATCGTCCTCCACAACACCTTCAGTCTCCAACACATGCTGATGAATCAAAGCTATGGCAGCTCCCAACAAGTACATTGTAAAAGTTCCCCGTCTGTTTACACTGATGGTGCAGTGTTTGGGAATGCACAAGTGTGTGTGAGGTGCCTTCACACTTTATACTATTGTGCTTTGAACACTGATGATGTCATAGGGTGTGTATGTACATTCGGAGATGCAGGGTATCTTGTGTTTTACCACAGATACTGCTATTGTGCTGCCTTTAGTGTGAAATTACATTTAGCTGCCATGGATTACCTCTTGCCCTTGCCTCCACTTTTCTTAACGATTCCCCTCCCATTGTCTGGCATGCATCCAGCAGCCTGCTGTCTTGTTTTGTACTTTCCCGAACCAGGATTGCCTTGCGAAATGTGTTATATTGCCAATCTACTGCAGGTTTGCTTTGCTCGGCGGTTACAGCTCTCTTTTCTTTGCAATCCGACACCTCCCCTATCCTGTTCTGCAGGTTGCTGCTAGCAGCCTTGTTAGCTGGCGTCAATTGCCCACTGTGAGTTAATAGGTGTTAATTGCTCAGTTGTACTCCGATTACCCTACTGTAGCATTTCCTTATTGTCTTCCCCTAAACTTCCTTTTTGGACTGTGGTGCGCGGCACGTGAGTCCGCTTACCGGGATTCGGGCATTCTTTCATCCACGTACACATGCGCTTTCAGGCACCATGTGTGCTCTCAGCTGAGTAAAGCTATACCTACATCCACACCCCTGTCCAGCGGCTTTGCTTAGCAACAGGCAGCCCAGATTTGCATTGCTCCAATGTGCTTACAGCTGCAGTGGCACACCCCACTGCTGATGTCATGTATTCCTCCAGACCACTCCTCTGTGTTGTAGTGCTGTGCCGTATTGTACATCCTTAGGCCAGCGGGACGTTTGCAATTCACTATTACTTGCCTGATTTGCATGGCATTGACTACAAATTCATAGTTACCGCACCGAACACTGTCACAGCTCTTTAGCAACCATTACAGCTTGGTTGTGGTGTAGCATGCATACCATTGACTATTATGGTGAAATCATGATTTGTGTTACATTGCTATTTTATGACATTTGTATATATTTTCCTTGTGTTCCCATTTGCGCACACATGCCCTATGGTTGTACTTTGCGTTACTGTGGCCATGACATTAAATGTTATTTTGTATGTGTTGTGCATCTTTTCTTATGCCATTGGTTGTATATTTAGTGATTGGCATATGTTAACTTTGTAATACATGAGTCCGGTCTGCTTCCAAGGCTCCAATATTCTGTTTGTCAACATGTAAACTGTTGTTTTTGGTTTATATTTCTGTAGGCTTACGCTACACCTATGCCACTTCATGAATCACTATGTACCTTCATTTGCATGCTGCAGTACTGTGCATGGGGTGATTTTCATACCTACGCCAGGAGCTGTGCAGATCTGGCGTATGCTGGTAGTGCACGTGGAATTGTTTCGTACCTGAATCGCTCGGCGGCCATATTTGGCGTTATACCACCTACGCTATGCCTGTGCCTGGCACAAGCTTCATGAATCCCGGGGGATGTATTTATTTTATGGGATGGTAGTCAAATAAAGTTTCTTGAATTTTAGAACTTCATTAACAAAAGTACAGACCATTTAAAGTTTAAATTAAATTGCACTTAGAAATAAAAAAAAAATTCTTTATAATTAGGTTTTTTTAAGGATCCACTAAAAGAAAGATTAAGTGCAAAAGTAAAAAGAAAGGAAGTGTCGAGCATTATATTATTATTTTTTTAATTTATAGAAGATTAAATTCTAAATGATTAAAAGACAATATTGTTCAATTTTTTTTATAAGGATTTCAAGAATAACTACAAAAGTTGAAGATTTTTTTAAAAGCTTCAGTAAAACATAAAGATTTCATTTAAACAGAAAGTACACATTTGGAGTTTTAATAAAGTTAAATGAAATAAATTATAGAATATACTCCTTTAAAGCACAGTTGTGTAAGTGAAATTACCTTAACAATAGATGTTCGAATGATCACTGCTGCAGTAGCCTTAGCTGTATGGGGCTATATCTTGCCAAAGATGTAAGAGCCGGCCATCTTCCACAGCTTCAGGACACCTTCTACACATCCAAACTGTCAAGCAGCTTGAGTTGAGCTGAATAAAAGACAAGTGCGAACATGAAGCCCTTCAGAGCATTACCGCTGCTGAAGAGTATGCTCCTTTGAGGCTTTTGAGGACCAACAGTCAGCTTGTGCTGTTCCTTTGCTGGGCAGATAAGTTCCTTGTGGGGAAAAAAAACATCTATTTTCTTATTTGTGTTTCAGTTTTATTGCTTTTCTCTTCAGGAAAGTTGTTTTAAAGCTAGGAGCATTATGTTTTAATGGATTGTCATGAGACTGAAACATACTTTTAAACAGAGTGCTCATTTTTCCTGTCAGTTTAAAAGTGGAGTAAAGTAACGGAAATCATTTTTATGTGGAGAAATTGTGTTTATTTTACTTTTGAGGAGCTGTCATAGTGTTTTAAACAGCTTTTTACTGTTTTTTTCTGACAAAAAAAAAAAAAAAAATTGTATACTGTTAGTGTCTACCATCATATGCTGCCTTTCTTCCCCAGGAAAGAGGCACCATTTTAAGATTGACCATGGAACAACCTACTGGTCCCATGGTCTTTCTTCCAGCCATAAAAAAAAAAAAAAACAATAAGCAAGCAGGCTTTTCCATCACAGCAGGTAAGTTATTTGCCTCAGATACAGGTGGTTGACTCTGCAGTGGTTATTTTCTGTACCTGATACCACTCATTTTTTACCCGGCATCACTTTAGTGGGCATCTACAGCCACTAGGGACTGAGGTTATCCACATCTTCTGTGGCTGTTGTAGTCCCCTCAGTGGACAAGGGAGAGCCACTCTTGGCGGACCTGGGAGAGGGAACAGGAAAGCTTTCCCTGTTATATCAGAATGCTGTGCCCATCCCTGAGGAAGCTGCTGCTGCCAATTAGTAACACAGCTGGCCTCATTTTACCTGTCAAAAAGAAGCAAAAAAAAAAACCAAGCATGAATCTAGTCTCCTCCTCAGATTTCTTTGGATAAGAGTAGTTTACTAGGTCTGCATCAGACCTTAATTCAGGCTTTAATTCCGGCTATTAATCCTTCTTGTAATGTATATTCTAGTAAAAGAAAGATGAATACTTCTTTCCTGAAGAGATTCAAGATTCTGAATCTGAACAGGAAGATAAAGGGATGGGTACAGTTTTTTTCTCAGATTTCTGATTCAAACTCATATGATATCTCAGTTTCTGATTCTTCTTGTATGGGTTTCTCTTTCCCTGAGACTATTGCTAGAATGTGGCAGTATTTTAAGTCGAGAACCCACAAAAATACTATGAGTTGTTACAAAAGGATTTTCTGGATACTACACCCATTCCTTCTGTTCTATCTGCTTTAAAGGATGTGTGTGTCACTGCCTGCGATTTTCCTGATACTCAGCCAGCTGTCAATAAAAAGGAAGATAGAACAGATAAATTTCTTCAATCTTTTAACTTTTTATACACTGTTTCCAAATTTCACTCAGCAGCGATAGCTCTAGTTGATCCCACTGCTGCTAAACACCTAGTCAATTCCAAACCAACTCTTCTCGTATGAATGGGAAAATTATTGATATGAATGGGAAAAAAGTGTATACTTCTCATCTTTGATTTTCAGAATTTTGAATTATCATGTAAAAATTATCATGTTAAAGCTTATTGTGACTAATTGTGAAAGTATGAGGATTTTTTTTTTCTTCTTGTAAGGTAAAATCTGCTTTAAACAACTTTGTTTCTTCTATTGCACAGATCAGTACTCATTGTTTTACAGTGTATGTATGACTCTGTCGATACTTCTTCCAGGACTATGGCCACTTTTACTGTTTTGAGGAGTTTTACACACCTGCATTCTCAGATCCTCACAGATGATGTTAAAAAAATGAAATTTTAAATTCCCCTTTGGATAGAGATTTAGTGTTTGGCCCCTCTGTCGCAGAGGTGATGAAAAGGTGTGATGAAAGGTGCAAACTGATCCAATAAATCTATAAGATCTTTTTTCTGTCTTCTTTTTCCAACTTTTCCAAAGGATTTTCTGTCTCCTTATCTGATGTTGGTAAAAAGCAGAATAAACAGTCTCAACAAAATACAGGTAAACAGATGATTAAGGGGTTCCAAAAAGAAGCCTCAAAGCAATATGATGAATATTAGTTGTTATTCAGTTTTATAACAAGGAAAGAAGCAATAGCATTGAATATAGAATGGTTTAAATTATTCTGTAGATACTGAAGAAATTACAAGTATTCTAAGAAACAAATGGGAAAATCATAAAAGCAAATTCTGGGATATTGGGAGACAGTGGATGAAAATCTCAAGTTTACGTAAAAAAGTATGAATTAAAAAAAACACTTGTTTAAAAAAGGTGGCAAAGCTAAGGGGAAAAAAAGAATAAAGAAAATAGGGACCAATGTGTATGGAGACTGTAGATATTGGAAAAATGTCACACACGTGTGTGTGTGTTTGTGTGTGCGTGTGTGTGTGTGTGTGTGTGTGTGTGTATACAACAAACTTCAGACTGTATTGTGTCTCAGCTACAGATCGTTTAAAACACCTTGTTAAAAACAACACCACTACAGCTTTAAGTAATGCAAGTCCCTAAGGTCCTTAATTCTTTCTGCTGCTCTTAGGATTGTGCCCGATCCCAGTTACAGATTGATTAAACTACCCTGTTAAAAAGCTGTACTACTGATGTTATACGTAAATTAAGGCTTTTCTTATAGCTGCTCTCTGCCAGCAAAACTTTGTACTAAGAGTGTGATGCACCATGTCCGGAAAAATCTTTCTTTCTGGCATTATTTGCAGGTCTTAGCTTACTCGGCTACCTATACTGCCCCAATTAATGTGTCCTGATAATTTCTTCCTTAACTCACTTCATTCACTTTTCCAACTGATCTGTGTACTCTTCAAACATTTTCTCCAAGAGTACATTTGTTGCCATTAAAAGACTCTTAAGTTATTTTCTCTGATTTTTTTGTGTAGGACTAAGTCAGTGAGGAGTCCTGCTCCACTCGGACATACTACCCATGGTTTCACTTCACTCCCCACACTATTCTTATCCCACCATAGCATTACATTTATACTTAACCTAACAATGCCACTGTCTTCATCAGTGGTAATCAACCAGTCAAAACTAAATACATCACTATTCCTATTATATCACTCAGATGGCCTTCTGCCAAAAAGATAATTTCTCTGATCTTGACAAAAGCTTATCCAACATGCCTAGAGTCTGCTGTAGAATTAAACACCCACACCAACTCATTTTATCCTCAAAGAAATCTTGATATCTTAACTTCTGTGTAAACTATGATTCTGTTACTCTCATAACTCATAATTTCTTGACCCCACTAACCAGGCAGTATAACAGTACTATATTCTATAATCTCTTAGCAACACACTATTTTAATTCATAGTTAATGCACCACCAGCATATATCCTTAATATTGCTAACATTCTGACAAACTCAGCATTAACCCATCAGTGACAAGATTTCGTCATAATTAACTTAGTGAAATCAGAGGTCTCATTTTACCTAAGCACTTCCCTTATCTTCTCAATGCAAACTCTGTCTTGACGATCCTTACAGTTATACTGTAAACAGTTGCTTTTACTTGTACTTATACATTTTTCTAAGTGTAATTCCCCTCCTCCTTTGCACATTTCTAGATTACAGGAGAACACTACAATAGTAGTAATTTTGTTTAAACAGAACCCATCTCAGATAATCTTTCCCCTTCTTTTCTCCTACTTCTTCCTTCACTAGATTCCTCATCCTCTCCTTCCACTCTTTTCACCTTGTGCCTGTACTTATGCTCTTTCATCTTTAGGCTATGCTTATCTACTCATCATTTCACTCTTTATGTAATTATTACATCATTTTAGGTAGTAGAAAGGTTGGGGTCTATATTACGTGATCGAAAATTCAGATATTCGAACACGTAATGATCGACCCCAATAGAGCGAACCAGCAAAATGTCAAACGGCCGGAAAAAATAACAAAAACTCAAACAAACCATTAAACTGCTTTATGCAGGGGGGCAAGCCCCCCTGCACCCCACACCCCACACTACATGGCATTAAACGGAAATCTCTCCTTACAGAGATTTTTGTTTACGTTTTCAACATTCTGCCATTTTGCTCAATTGAGGTTGATCATTACGTGTTCAAACATCTGAATTTTCGATCGCGTAATATAGACCCGAAAGGTTGTGCAAGTTAATCTTTGCACAAAACATAGGTAGCATGTAGGCTGTTCATGTTCTGCTTTTGCCAGATCCTCTTTCTTCTTAATCTTTCATTATCTATCCTAACAACTTTTGCTTCTACACTTCTATTCCAGCAGTCTAGGTGGCAGGCATGCTGTGCTACTTAACTTAACATATAGCCTAGGTGGCAGATAGGCTATGCTATACAACTTAACCCAGCTTAGGTGGCAGGTAGCTGATCTCCTTCTCTTATTAGGTCCTTTTTTGCTTGTACTACAACTCCAGCAGTCTAAGCAACAGTCAGACTCTGCATCTGACACAGATATCCTTCAGAAGGGTCTCACAGAAACGGATAACTGGTGCCAGAGCCATGGCCTAAAGTTAAATGCCAAAAAATGCATAGTCATACCCTTCGGGAAAAACAAGGTTACCCCTAGCTACCAAATAGGTGGCAATCCACTGAGCACAGAAGAAGTTATCAGGGACCTGGGGACCCAGGTTGATAGTAGTCTGTCATTCGACACCCATGTAGCTAAAGTAGTTAGGAAGACCTTCTACATTGCCCACCTTATCATGAAGGGATTCTCATCTAGATCAAGGGAGGTCATAGTCTCCCTATACTCATCACTCATCAGACCAATGATTGAGTACAATGCCCCATTCGGAATGTATCTGACCCGACACTTGCAGCAGCTGGAGAGGCCACAAAAGTTCCTCACCAAAAGGATAAAGGGTCTCAAACATCTGTCCTATGCTGCCCGACTGAAAGAACTCCAGCTCTATTCAGTCGCACCGCTTGCTCAGAGGTGACCTTTGCCTAACATACAAGGCCATGTCAAACCCAGATTTGATGAATATGCTTCACCTCAAAAAATCTAGATCCGTCAGAGCCACAAGGGCTAGAGACTTAAACCTCGACACGGCTATTAATAGGACGTGCTGGAGGGATAGATTCATCACCCAAAGACTCCCTATGCTGTGGAATAAAATCCCGGTATATGTGAGGCAGAGCACCTCGCTGGCCTTGTTCAAGAGAAATCTTGACCAATGGATGGGAGATCGCAGATATACCCCAGGGATTACCTCAGTGTCACTGCTCGACAGAGGCACAGCAAAATAATGGGTATAGTTCCCCATACTAAAGGGGTGGCATAAGCCACAAAACTATGGGCTAGGCTTGTAAATGCCCTCGGGCAGATAGCCTAGTATGAACCTATGAACCTATGAACCTATGTAACCTATGCACACAGCCTAGGAGGCACACAGGTTGATACCCTCCATCTTTTTGTCAGAGCTATTTACTTAACTGTCTATGTGTAAATCATCTGCACTTACTTTTGATTCACAGCTACTATCCCCTATATATTACTACTCCAGCTGTGTAGATGCCAGATAGACTGTTCTATTTTACCTGTGCACACAGCCTAGGTGGCAGGTAGGCTGTGCTACTTACTATGCACATAGCCTAGGTGTCAGGTAAGCTGGGCTACTTACCTAAACATATAGCCTAGGCTGCAGGTGGGCTGTGCTATGTAAGCTACGCACATAGCCTAGGTGGCAGGTAGGCTGTGCTGCTTACTTATGCACATAGCCTAGGTGGCAGTTAACCTGTGCTACTTAACCTATGTCAACATCCTAGGTGGCAGGTAAGCTGCGCTACTTCACCTATGTCCACAGCCTAGGTGGCAAGTAAGCTGTACTACTTAACCTGTGTACACACAAGCAGACTGTGGTCTTTCCCTCGTCTGGTCAATTTAGTTCATAGCCTAGATGGCAGGCTACTTTTGCACTTTTTTTAGCTCATATTCTAAGTTGCAAATATAGGCTACACTTTCAGTCTCTTTCCTGACAAAGCTTTTGTTGATGATAAAGTATACTATCTTCTTTCTTTAGCTTCTATTTTTTAATTGAGAGCAATACTCTGGATTTCCATCACTAGAAAAAATTAGGCTGGGGTATTTCTTTTTCCTACCTTTCCAACTTCTCTTATTAGGATGGAAATACATTGTTATATTACTTGCTGTCACAGAGTCCTACCAGCCCTTTCTCTCCATTTTACCACCTCTCTCACCCTCCAGGTATCCTGATATATTAAACATTGCATCTCTGATGTTTCCAAATCCATACTCTCTCTCTATGTCTTTACAAGTTATAGCCCAAAGAATCCTGCCGACTCACAATACCATTTTTTATCTCTCAACACTTTTTCTTAGCAGGCTGTCTTACTATTCTGTCTGTCACATTAGCCTTCTGTCTATTCATTACAGATACTTGCCTCTTTCTCATCTATGACAGGAATCTTTCAGGCCTACTCCAGCTCACTACTGGGAAATAAGAATACACAATGTACTGAAAGATAGCTGTGATGCCCCTGCACTGGCCCAGGAATCAAGGAGCCTGAATCCTCACCATTGGCAACAGTGAGGGACGAACACATTGGGAGGATGACAAGTACACACACAGTAAGGTACAATTTCCCTTTAGAGAACACATAGATCACAGTCAGTCTGGGGCTGGTTTCTCCCTCTTTCTCCAGATCCCCAATAAGACTCCCCACTAGCACAGCTATAGGGTTAAAATCTCAGCTGAGGGGTCAAACCAAGACCTCCAGAATCCTCTCTGTCCAACTAGTGTTTCATGTCCCTGCCCAAGTAGCTCGCACACACACACACACACACACACACACACACACACACACACGCACGCACGCACGCACGCACACACACACACACACACACACACACACACACACACACACACACACACACACTTTGAGATTTGACTTATATACAAACACACAGACATTCCTGGGAAGGCTGGCACGGGTTTACTATCTATGCCTCCTTCTGCCCAGACTATAAGGTAGTTATCACTGCCAACAACCTCTACTTATCAGCTACTTAAGGCCCTTACAAAGGGTGACCAATTCTACTGTGTAATGTTACTATTATCCAAATGGTAAGTGTGAACAAGACTTTCAAGGCTTTTTAGGAGTGGCATATACAGTGTCACCAAATACATATGCAAGTACTCTAAGAGCTTAAATATGTCTAAACAAACCAGCCACAATTAAGAGGTTTAAATATATTTAATGTTGTTGTTGTTGTTGTGTCTTTCGGCTTTTCCTGGTTAGGGTCACCACAGCGGAACTCCGGTCCGCTAATGATTGGTAGTTGATTTTTACATGCCGAGTTACTAGCCCTGATGCACAACCTTCAATGAAGGTACGCCCATTCATGCATGTCTCCATGCAGAGGACACTCTAGCTGAGAATCGAACCAGACAGCGACTTACTGTGAGTTGACAACGCTACTGCAGCACCACCACCGCAGGTCGTTTAAATATATTTAATAATAAATAAAAAACAAATAAGACAATACACAAACAATGCAGTAACTTCAGAGTTCAGAATCACAGGAAATATTTTAAAACAACATTGTAGAACAGTCTCAAATAAATACAGAAAACATTTAAACTAAGCTTTACTATATTCCTGTCTATAGCTAAAATATACTATGCCCTAAATAACTTACTTAGAGAGCAAGGCAAATGCAGATGATGAATGTTTCTAGGTCCAAGACAAGATACAAAATGCCCAGTCTTTCTCTGAGAGAGTTCTTAAATTAATAATCAACATTACTGCTGGATTAGCTCGGATGACATCACTCGTTGTCACCTGACTTCAGTTCCCAGGTTAAACAGATACTTAGAATTTAATTCCTCTGTGTCAAAATTCATATTTCTCAGAAGTGTACAGCTGCTATATAGTCATAGAGCAATAAAAACACATTTACATTTGAAACCTAGCAATTATTTCTGTTTCAAGACAATAGGAAAACCTCTAGTTCTAGACATTGTTTCTGCTTGCTACACTGAAACTGAGGTAACACAATCATAATTTTACTTTTCAACTTATTTTCTTGAAGTTTTGCAAGTTAACTCTGTATGATCCAGCCTCTACTATTAAAACATACATTTGCACAGGTATATAGTTTGTATACATTTCTGTTGTTTTTCAGAAGAGTACACTGTGGTTATATTCTTGAAGCTCAGTACATAACATACAGTTCTCTTACATTTGTAAGACAAGCATATGAATCATATTAATATAATAATGGGTTGCCAACTGGCTCATGGACAGAACCCACATGGTAAGAGTTGCGGGACCTAGGTCTGACTCTAAACCGGTTACGAGTTGCATTCCCCAGGGTTCAGTCCTAGGAACCCTCCTGTTCGGCATATACTTCTTCACAGGTACAGGCAAGCACAGGAGGACGATGGCTGACCAAGTTCGCAGACGACTGCAAACTAGGGGCTATAATTGACTCTCTAGCTGACACAGACATGCTCCAAAAGGGTCTCACTGAGACAGATACCTGGTGTCAAAACCATAGTCTCAAGCTAAATGCCAAAAAGTGCATAGTCATCCCCTTTGGAAAAAACAAAGTACCCACAAACTACCACATAGGTGGTAGCCCCCTAAATACAGAAGACGTAATAAGGGATCTGGGGAACCAAGTAGATAGTAACCTCTCCTTTGATAATCACATTGCCAAAGTGGATAAAAAATCCTTCTATGTGGCCCACCTAATCACAAAAGGGTTTGCATCCAGATCGAAAGCGGTCATTGGGCCCTCTACGCATCACTCATCAGACCCATCATAGAGTACAATGCCCTATTTGGGATGTACCTTACAAGACACCTGCAACAACTGGAAAGACCACAGAAGTACCTCACCAAGAGGATCACTGGCCTCAAGCAGATGCCCTATGCAGCTCGACTGAAGAAACTCTTGCTGTACTCGGTTGCATACCGCCTACTCACAGGTGATCTCTGCTTGACATACAAGGCCATGTCCAACCCAGAATTGATGGACATGCTCCACCTAAAGAAAACCATATCCCCTCAAGCCACATGCTCCAGGGATCTAAACCTCACCACAACAATAAATAGGACATGCTGGAGGGATAGATTCCTGTCCCAGAGAATTCCCATGCTCTGGAACAAGATTCCAATATACATTAGGCAGAGCTCCTCACTAACCCTCTTCAAGAGAAACATTGACAAGTGGATGGGAAACAGAAAGTTTACCCCAGGGATCACTTTAATGGCTCTGCTCTACAGAGGCACAGGGAACTAATCTAAGGGGGTGGTGAAAGCCAGCACATTCCAGCTAGGCTTATAAATGCCTTTGGGCAGATAGCCTAGTACCTACCTATGAACCTATGAACCTATTCACAAATGACATGATTATTTACAAAATTCCAGATAGCTGGGATAGCAGTGTCAAAACAGCAATAAACTAACTGATGTTAGGAAACAATTTCTCTTGCAATCGATACTCTTACAGAGGTCACCAATCCCCGTCTCAAAAATTAATGATCTTCTCTCAAAACTCCACTGTCTCCTACTCCAATCTATACGTTCAGGAGATATTCAATCAAACCTAGGACCATCTCAATTCAGCCCTGAAGTACAGATCCCAGTCATCTATCATATCAGAAATAAAGACCTTAAAATTTCTTGCCTCAGTGCATAAATGAACCAGTCTTAAAGCATGGCTGGTAATAAAAAATCCCCATAGTCTTGTCGTATCAAAGGATGATTGCTGCTCTTATACTTTTAAACAGGAAAACTGCTATATATAATGACAATAGACCAGATCCTAGAGCTGATGGCAGTGATTCAACTCCAGTCAAAAGGAATATCTATTTCAGTTGTGGATTTCATTAATGCTCATGCTGCAGTTGACATGAGACCCAATTTTGTGCTCTCTCACATCACATCAGATATACATACTCATATGTGGATTACTGCAGTTTGCATCCCTCCACCCTCCACTCTATTTTACATAAAACTCTTACAACATATGTTCCATAAAGCCATACAAAACAACACAGTTATTGTTGGTGATTTCAATATCAGTTCTATTAAGAAAGACTCTCTATTTCTAAACAAAATGCTGCAGCAGTTTAACCTGGCCCAAATAGAAGAAGCCCCTACATGATCCAATACAAGGACTGGCTCCAGCTCCACACTTGCATAATAAATACTGTGGGAAGAAATAGCCAGGGAATTGTTATGGCTAGACTTGTATAGGGCCGATAGTCTGGTACCAACCCATGAACCTAATCAACATACAAAGTAGGTGCACTGAAATACTCCCACGTGCTCTGAGTGACCACTTGCCCATCAAATCCATTTGGTGACTCAGAACATATAAAAAAACTACTGAAATAATTGAAGATCTTTCTCTAATAATAAGCTACCAAAGTTTAACACTGTGATCAGTGCTACAGATTGGACTCCCCTGTATGTCATGTCTGAATCTACCTTTGCTTTAGAATTTTTCAATATAAAACTGACCACATTTCAGGATACACTGTACTCCCTTACAAAAAGAAGGCTTAGATCACAGTGTTGCCCATGGCTTTCAGTGGATATTAAAAACAGAATTAAAGCCAGAGATTCAGCCTGAAGAACTTGTATAGTAACACCAACAATAGAGAGGTACACCAAACTTTTCTGAGTTTAAGTAAAGAATGAAGAATTGCAAAAAATACTGCAAAATACCTGTACCTTAGAAAGAAGCTGGAAGGAAACTGATCCCAACTCATTCACTTTTGGAAAAAAGAAAGAAAGAAAGAAAGAAAGAAAGAAAGAAAGAAAGAAAGAAAGAAAGAAAGAAAGAAAGTAAGAAAGAAAAGCACTTAACAGGAACATTGAATAATGCTTCAGCTACCAAGAAAGAGCCTTTAGCACTGAATCATTCCACCTCTGGTAATAATTATGCTTACTTTTTGCAGTCCCCCATAACCAACATAACTTAAGCCTTTCCAACATTTTACTCACCCACCAAAGAAAATCAAGAACATTCATCCCCTGATCTATACCCTCTAGTCTCTTATGCAGGAACCCTTCACTTCTCTGAAATGTCTGTAACTTCTCAAAGTCAACAATTCATGATCTAAACCCAGCAATGTATATCCCTCCCTCCTACATCTTGCAGCTGAAAAAATTGCTTTAGTCTCTCTCACTTCAGTCACTGTCCTACCAGTACTCAAACGTGCAGTTACCTATCTCTACCCTGTTTCCTATTACCAGAATATCTGAAAAACTGTTATGCAGGCAACTACTTAAGCACATTAGCAGCTATGGACTGTTATGAGATGCACAGCATGGCTTTTGCAGTGCCTTCAGTTCCTTTACTGCCATGGTAATGGCCCCTGGTACCATTTATTGCAACGTGAATGAAGGACATATCACTGCAGGTCTCTTTGTACACACCACTGAGAATCCATGAAAGTGACAAGGACATTGCCAATCGCATTGCTGCTATACCCACCACCACCTGCAGCTCTGGCCATGGTTCTAGCACATCCAATGTATGTTCTCATGGTAATCAATGACTGCATCAAGGACATGGTGCAGCAGATTGTTCACAAATGTTCTGCAGTTCCATGGTGTGTACTTAACCAAAACACAGTGATAGAAACACTGTTTTGTGCAATCGACAGATATACACAGGAAGGATGAATGCAGAATGTTTGGACAAATATAGCATTTCAAGTACTGATGTGAGACTGCACTTTATTTTTTACATAATAATACTATTCCTTTCCATTACACATATTGGATTAAACATACTACTAGCCCATAATGCCCACTTTCCCAGTGTAAACTAATAGTAGTAGTGATTTGCACAATACACAAGTTTTCACAGTAAAGATAAATGTAAAATAGACTGAGAAATATAAACTTCTCAGGGTATTTCTGACAGTGTGCTTTAATATTACATAGAAAATAGCACTGCTCTCTACAATGCAAACAATAACAAATATACTGCAATTCCCTGATTCACATTTTCCCAATATCAACTAACAGTAGCAAGATTTCACATAATAGGTCCACAACGTAAAGCTGCATCCAGAACAGATATTGCAATACATATTTCTTTGTCCGTGTCTGGCAGTGTGCTTTAATATCACATTAAAAACAGCACTGTTTTGTGTAGGAAATACTGTAATTAATGCAGAAATTATACAGATACTGCCACATTCTATCTCCATACTTTCAGAAGCACTTATGCAACAGACATATTAGTGCACATCTTGCTGTACCATCATATATTTTTGGTGCATAAACATAGGTAGTTGCACTGTTTTGTGTAATGGATATTAAAGCACACTATGAGGTGAAACAATTTCATAATTAAAAAACAAAAAAAACTTTTTAACCTTGCTCTGTAGTACAGGGGATAGATTTCTGACTGAGATCCAGGAAACCTGGGCTGAAAAAGAAATGCCAGCACTAAACAGCAATGTGGAGGGAGTGAAGAATCGTGGCCCACTCAACTATACTATGGTGATGGTTGGATTTGTTTGCTTGCAGGGGCACACCACCCTGGTAGAGACTGAAAATGAAATTTGCTTGAAACCACCACGAGGAAGAAAGTTGTAAATCCTTTTATTAATGAGAACAAGCGCTTTCACGCAATAAAATGCGCTTCATCAGGTTACAATTTTACTAAAATTTCAGCCATTTTTATAGTAAAAAGGCATTACCAATTATTCAATCAATTTATAATTAAAACAGAAACAATTAAGATAATTTATCAAAATGACAGTGATATGCTGGTGTTTACTCAAACAGAAGCCTATACATACCATATAATAACATTTTTTAAAAAATCTGCAACCATCATTATATATATATTAGATCGCATATGTATATTAAGTCAAGATATAAATTATATCCATAATTAATGCAATCAGACTCCTACATTAATTCTCAAGGAAGTTCTGCCCATATATGGGAAAGAGCCCCTATTAGTAGCTGGTCGTCGCACATCACAATTGGTAAGCAGTGATAACACAGAAAAATGCATACTTCTGCTGTTTATTATATTAGTCATATGACTAAAAAAGCCATATGACACTATAGCTTCAAAAGCGCAGTATATAATAAAGTTCATAAGGATAATCTTCCACTAAAAAATTTTTATATTAAAACAAAGGCCATATTACAATGATTAATTAATTATGGTTCTACTACTAAAAGCCGAAGCTGAAAAACTAAGGAAAAGTGCGCAAGAGCACAAAAGGTTACCTGTCACTATTCCATTATTTTCTAAACCTTGAAAAATCATGGGCATTAAAACAGCCCAATTTTAACTATTTTTAACTATTTTTATATTTGTAATTCATTTCTAAAAATAATATATGTTTTTTAAAAATATTATTTGATAAACTGTATATACAAAACATGAATAAATTAGAAATTCAAAGCGAACACCTATAGTGACAGCTGTGACTTCGCAGAATTAATAAGTTAACGTATATGATGGTATTAACAAATAACATGAATAATATAATCCAAGGATATATATTATATCCATAACTAATATAATCAGGCTGCGACCACTTGGCTTAAGAATACTTAAGCCCATGTGGAGAGATCCTTGTTTAGCTGTCTAGCCACTATACAATACGTTTCAAATTCAAAACACAAGCACATGCTTTCCGATATAGTTTCCATATGTCAATCTCAAAATTACAAAAACAAAATATAATATTATAGCAAAGTGAATACATAGAATATTGTAAAGCTAGTAAAATAAAATATTCTATCATTAAAAGAAAATCAACTTTATTTCAGCCAATAAAGGCCGAAACTAATATGCTAAGAATAGATGCTGTTATATACATATAAAAGCACAGAAATTATGTATCACTGTTCTACTAATCTCTGTGTCTAACAAAATCATCGGCCTCTGGTCAATCCCCATTTTTCATTTTCTCTGTCATAAATTAATTTCCAATAGTGTGTGTTTAGGAAAATGCTTTTGGAAACATCTTGTGATGAATATTGATATAGGCATCAATTATTAAAACTACAGGGTGGCAAAAGACATGATCATCAGATATCTAACAGAATCCAAAATTGAGCATGTAACTAAACAAAAACAAAAATAAAAACAGCTTATAATTAAAAATAACCAACAGTATACTAAACATGAGACTGATATAGAGCAAGACAGATCACCTGCTCACAAGATATTATAATATGACATTAAACTAATGAGTGATGGCTCATGCAGGGCCCAATAGGGCAGGCCGAATATTGATCATGGTGTTCAAACCAGGTGGTATGTGAGCTTTTAATCTCAGAATCCATCTGAGTTCAAATGTTTCCAAAGTGTTCATATGGTTACCTTCTCTTCTATTAGGATTTACTACTTGCAAAATCTGAAACACAAAACTGTGTTGAGAATGAGTATTACAATGTACGGCCAATGCATTAGTGGGGCTATTTCTTCTTATATCATATACATGATTATATATTCGGTCTCTAAGTCTTCGTGATGTCATACCCACATAATAGCCGTTACATTGGTTGCAAGTAGCTAGGTAAACCACATTTCGGGTATTACAATCTGCATAAAAGGTGGGTTTAAAATTAAATTCGACCCCTGAGATGTTGAAATTTCCTGTCCTATTTATGTATTTGCAAAGTGAGCATTTACTACAGGCAAAAGGGCCTGTCTTTATTTGGGCCCTGACATCAACAGGTGCTACAACTAATTTCTCTTTGCATAGCAGCCTTTTCAAATTCATACAGTTGTTATATCTGAAGACAGGTTTCTCCCCAAGCAGTTCCAAAAGTGTTGGGTCTGTTAATAAAATTTTCCAGTTCCCTTTCACGATTTTAGTTAGATGTTGCACATCACTAGTATATTTAATATCATATTCAATATTTTGGATCATCATTTTTTTCTTTTTATTATATGATTTAGTTAATTTTCTTCGAGTTGTTGGACTCTCAAATAAGGATTCAGTTATATTATTTATTAGTTTTATAGGATATCCTCTATCTATAAACCACTTCTTCTGGGAATCAATTAGTTGTAGTGCATCTGATTCATCACTACATATTCTTAGTATCCTGTTCATCTGATTCTTGACAATATTTTGAAAAATGTGACGTGGATGTAAACTATCATAATGAAGAATCCCGTTCCTCCAACAGGATTTTCTATAGAGTGTAGTGGTCAAATCATTATTAGTTCTTTTCATGATGGTAATGTCTAGAAAATTAATGCTTAAATTGGAATATTCAAATGTGAATCTAAAGAAAGATGTAGTAGTATTCATGAAGGCAATGAAGTCATTCAAGGTTTCAACGTCACCATTCCACAATAGAAGGACGTCATCTACAAATCGCCTGTATAGGACCACGTTACTAAACCTAGGGTCATTGAAAATATTTTCTTTTTCCCATCTATATACAACAAGGTTGGCATATGCATTGGCACAGGGGGTGCCCATGGCCACCCCCCATGTTTGTGCATATACCGTATGGTCGTACAAAAAGATATTATTGTTTAAAACCAAGTCTAGCAAACAGCAAATATTCATGATCTCATTATTATCCATGTTTGTTTCTGTCAGATGTGCTCTAACTGCATCTAGACCATAGTCATTTGGGATACTTGTGAAAAGACTCTCTATGTCTAACGTAACTAGTAGAGTATCTTCTGTAATTTTAGTTTTCACTACATCTAGTTTTAGTTCATCCAATAGTTTATAGGAGTCCTGTAATATGGTAGATACTTCCTTCACCAGTGTTCCTAATTTGGTTTGTATATATAGAGAAGCATTTTGTGTTACCCAGTGGTCACCTGATACAATAGGACGTAGTGGAGGTGGATATTTGTCCTTGTGTAACTTGGGCAGACCCTTAATAATAGGTATCAGGGGTAGATCTATCAAAAGAAAATCATAGAGGGATTTTTCTATAGATCTTGTCATTAATAAGTCATAAAGAGTATCGTGTACATACTGCACTATTGATGTAACATCTGACTTCTCTATCATCTTATAGGCATTGTCATCGTTCAACATATTAGACATTAATTCTTGATAAAAAGTTACGTCCATAGCAACTATCCCCCCTCCCTTGTCTGCCGGTCTAAACACCAAGTTTGTATCATTACAGAGACCTTGTAGTTCACATTTTTCCACTGCGCTTAAATTAACAAAGACATTTTTGCTATCATGACAATCATAATAACGATAGAAATCACGCTCACATGTTTTCATGAAACATTCAATAGATGGTATTAATGGAGGCACAAAAGTACTCTTCTTTCTACAAGTAGAACTATCTGAACCAACATTACCGTTAGGTACAATATCTTTAAATAGGACCTTAAGAGATAATTTTCTGCAAAACATGCGTAAACCTATCAAAGTATCAGATATGGCGCTATGTTTTGAAGGAATAAACGATAAACCCTTATTTAGTACATGCTGTTCATTTAGAGTAAATGTCCTTGTTGTTAGGTTAAAGAACAAACAGTTCACGTTTTCATTTTTCTTCTTTGGTCCGGCGTTTCTCCCGATAGCTTCCTTTTTCCTCTCCCCCGGCTGGTGGAACGGGTGCGTGTTGCACCTTTGTAAGGGAGAGGAAAATTTAAAGGTACAGGTGCCATAAATCTGTGGTTCAAGCTACTGGTTTTAGATTTGGCACCCAAAATATTTTGGTTCGCTAAGCCCTGCTGATTGCAAGGCAAAGATGCAGTAGGTGTGTCAGACACACTAGGTTCTCTATTCATAGTGTTTTCAGGCACTGGCCTATTGTCTATTGAATCATTCATCACAATCATTGTATCCTTATTAATAGGGTATGAGACTACTGGTGCTTGTATAGATTGCAAATTGTCTTTTGAACTAGTTCTCGGCCAAACGAAAATGCGGCCGAGATGAAAGTCTTCACAGTCACGCTTTAATTTTCTAGTTTTTATCTGTTCCAGTTTATCACTATATAAAGCTAACTGTCTATTCATAGCTTGTATCTTAGAATTACAAAACTCAGTTTTATAATTAGTAGTGAGTAGTTTATATTGTTCCTCTACCTTCATAAGGAGCTCGGCTTCGATCGGTGTAAAATAATCCAGCAGCAACTGGATATATCTGTTTCCAAAATCAATGTTCAATTGTTGCCATTGACGAAGTAATCCTGGATGGCTATCCCCGTAAGTCGGCATGCAGAGAACCCGCATGCCACGGGGGATAACCTTGAAGTGTGAGCAGGCTTGTAGATGTCTTCTCTGCCATACGAGCCTATGCAGGCGATAAAGATCATTTTCCAAACTTCTCAAGTTTCCAAAGAATTCGTGCAAATTCTCACTGGTACTGGACGGGCTGGTATGAGCATCACCATGGATATCCATTCGCAACAGTGGATTCTCTTTTTGGTAAAACACACAATTCCAGTTCTCACTTGCCATCGTACTTACTGGATTATAATCTAATTCAATGTTCGGCACCCTGGTAGAGACTGGAGAGCTCACCTTTCATGCATCAGGAAGGTGAGGCAGGGTTGCTTGGAGGGAATGTCCCTTCGAGACATGAGGGGATGACCTCTACCATCACTTCATTGCATTGCCTCCCTCTGTGCCTCACTGTGTGTATTTTAGAACCAGGAAATCTAAGCAGAAAACCTCAAATCACCTTTGATAGTTTTTTGAATGATGGGCTTCACAGCCAACCATATTCCTAATGAATGGGATGAATGTGCCAATGGCCATGGAGGGGCTGATGATCACATTACAGTGAAGGCAAAGACTGAAAAAAAATTGATACTGGAGTTTTCACATCTTGACCTAGATTTATTCATTTGAGAACACTATTTCCAGCATAATTAAGAATGTGCTGATAATAATGTTTGACTAGAGTGAACTGTTGAATGAAAAAAGACATGATTGCACCTGGAACATTTTGCTTTCCATATCACAGTGACATGTTTATTTTCACTTTACGGTAACATTGAAGTAATTTGTCCTATTTAGAAATCATTCCAGAAAGCAAAATGCCAAACTGTAGCATTGCATTATAAGAAAGAAAGAAAGGAAAAAGAAAGAAGGAAAGAAAAATGTTCTCATTGCTTCCAGAAAACAAAATAGCAGCAACATTCCCTTCAAATACATAGCACAAGACTCCTCTCCTTACTAATGTTAATAATAAGAGCATTATAAATGCATTGCATTACTGTTATAAAGCACAACTACCCAATGCATTGCATATCCAATAACATTTTCCTAGCTAAAAGATCTAAATGAAGTATCAACCAAACTCTACAGTACTAAGTCCCAATTTCTAAGTGTAGTTCTTGGCTTCAGTGGTACTTAGCTTTATTGGTGGAGCCATTTAAAGTTTGGGTTATTTTGCAGCCTGAGCTCCACTAACATATTGCGCTGCTTGTACATGAATGTAACTCAGCACTGAGTAATACGTTGCCTTAACATACTGTGTGTATGCATATACATATATACATCTATATATATTTATATGTATGTACATATATATATATATATATATATATATATATATATATATATATATATATACTGGAGGTATAAATATGCAAAAAAGCACCGTTTTCTTTTAGTAAGATGAAATAAAAACAGCTAACCTTGACTTAGCATATTTGGCATTTAAATTATTTATATCTAAGTTACCTGAGCTGTGACTGCAAATGGTCCACTGAGATCAGTCCACTACTTCAGTAAGCAAATGTAAACAAATATAAATAAATACAATTAATTTAGCTAAGTTTATGAGTATATAGGTAAGTACTAGTCAGTCAGTCTGCATAGTCAGTAACCCATATTCAGAATTTCCCTCTAGTCTCAAGGAGGGCAACACAAGATACACCAGTGGATAATTCGAGCTTGTCCATCAAATTACATTGGTTTACCTTGAAGGTGACAAGTGTGTTACTCTGCATGACGAAGTAGAAATTAGTTTGAGAGGTGGGTGGATACATTGGGATATGACTCTTTCAAACCAGCATGTTCTGTTTATCTCCTGATAAAGGCTTAGGTCCTTTAACTGGGCTTTCTGAAGAACCATTTGTTCTGCCTAAGAGCAGGTGGTCAAAGAGGGCGGATCTTTCATGGCTTAAAAAGCTAGACAGAGATCTTCACAGAGGACTGCTCTGTAAGGGACTAAGTAAAGAGAGAGGTCTGCCAATTTGTCCTGATAACAAAGAGTTTTGAAGTCACAGATCATTTTAGTTATGAATCTCCGAGGTGTTTCAAGTTGAATGATTTGTTTAAACAGATACATGCCAATGTGGGCAGTATATTCAATAATAAGTAGGAAGAAATGTGAGTAAAGGAGAATTAAGCCTTCTTTGAATCTAAAAGAGATGCTCTTGGGAATTAGATGAGCCACAAAATATTTTGGAGACATAGCTTCAGAAGTATTTATTAGGCTAATGACCCTAGTGGGCCTTTTTAAGCATAGCCATGTTTTGCAAAGGTGAAAATCAAACCCGATACCTTGTGTCTGTAAGGTATGCACCTTAACCATTATGCCAAGCCTCTGCCCCTAAACTCTGTACTTTGCATCAGTGAGGTAAACACCTTAACCATTATGCCAGTCCCCAATCACTTAACAGGATAATCAACAGACAAGGAATTAACAGCAAGAGTGCCTAGATCTCTCAATACAGTTCATGATTGGAGCGGTGTATTATTTGTTTGGTATGTGAAAGTGATTTGCTTACCAAAATTAACTATATTACATTTTTTCTCATTTAATTTGAACCCATTCTTCTTGTAACAGTTGTTAGCAAGGTTAACCCCTATTCTAACAATTGTGAGTTACTTGAAACGTGAATAACAATATCCAATTTACAGTCATCTGAAAACTTAGATAACCATATGCCAGGAATCTTGTCCTTAAGGCCTGAAAAATGAATGCTAAACAGGACATGGCCCAACACCAAGTCCTGTTACCTTGTTATTTATTTATTTATTTATTTTTATTGTTTTCAGATGTGACACCTGTGACTGTAATTATGTGGATTCTGTCAGACAGCCAGTTAGGTATCCACCACACATCATAAAGAGTTATATTTAGATTTGCAATTCTGTTAATATTGTTTTATATGGTATATGTCAAAGGCTTTCAAATACCTTGGCCAAGTCCAGATTTGCTGTATGTACCTCATAATTGCTATCCATTGCTTTGGTAACTTAAACCTTCCACTGACAAAGCTACATTGATAAGCATGCAGATTTTAGAGATTTTTAAAGTCTAATTTAGTAAGGTCTGAGATAATACTTTCCATTGCTTTGCATAACTGGGTAGTAAGATAATGGGTCTATGATTACCACGGCCCTTGTATAACAGCATTACAATCACTGTTTTCTAGCCTTCATAAATGTAATCAGTAAAGAGGCTCATATTAAAGAGGTTAGAAGTAGTTCAGACTGGCCATATTTAGCAGTACTTCAGATGTCTGGAATTTAATAGCATGCCCAGATTATTGACTCGTGTTTTTGCCCTTTTCTTCATAAACAGTATGGTTTTCTGATGAAGCATTGAGGAATGAAGTCACCAAATAATAAGAAGCATTTAAATTTTAGACATTATATGTATATTATGCAAATTTTGCTATTGTTTCAACTTTCTAAGTTTATAAGAGTAGAATTTAAAATGTGTCATTGATACTGGACCTTTGTCCCCCGATTATTTTTGGCTTTGCCAAAAAATTCTTGCAATAAGAGATTGAAAGGTATGATATCTGGTACTGATGATTTAGCAGCCTGGAGTTTTATCAATGGATGGGGTGTTCTTAGCTTTTTAGAGTATTGAGATGGCCTGTTCTGTAGTAATTAAAAGGGGTTGCTGAGCCTGTTGAATCTATGGAATCTATGGAATATAACTGGGAGTGGAGTAAACTTTGCACTAATTTTTCAGTTAGGATATTAGGTATATTAGCTATTTTCTCTAGGTCAAAATAATTGGTATTATTAAGGACTAGCTCCAAATATTGTTGGTTGTTAAATCTTAACTTCCTAACATAGTTAAAGAAATATTTTTAGTTATTTTTGGATTTAGTGGCTGTTGTACAATTTATTTATACAGGTATTTGATAATGAGGTTTGTGTTAATATTTCTCACCATATTTAGTGTTGATAAGGACTGCCTTAAGTATTTAAGTGTGAGTATAAGTCAGATTTGTAGACAGCAGCTTTAGCGATGGGACCCATCATAGGATTACAGCATCATTTATTTATTTAGGTCATCGAGTAACTAAGAAGGTTTGCTTTTAAGAAGTGCATTACACTCAGAGGTATTTGCTTGGGAAGTACCACAAGTTTTAAAGGACGTTGTCACTGATTTATGGTCTGATTTAACATGGGAGGATGATATGTATGAAGGTATGCAGGAAGGGATATTATTTATGAGGTCAAGATCAATGGTATTCAGACCCATAGTAGGATGGTTAGCTATTTGTAAAAGGTAATTATGATTCAAAATTACAAGGAATTATCTTAGATGCAAGTTTTCAATCTTTAGAGATAATTCAACCAGTTTTATTCTCTACGACCTCAATCATAGACAACCTTCAGCAAAATAGATTAGGGATCACAGCTGGAGGCCTCAGCTAACCATTCATTCCAGCTTTACACAATCTATTCACCTGACCCTCCTTCAGATCACACCAAAGAGGCCCAAAAAGAACAGCACATACTAGAACAATGAAGCATCAGGCAGAGATCCTTTTCTAATTCATACTGATCCTCTCACTTGAGGAGCTAACTTCATAATTTCTTTCTTTTTGGCTGCGACCGGTTATGCACTAATAGGAAAATAATTTTCATTTACCTATCTCAGTATGTCTCTAATTTTTGTGAAAATTAATTTTAAATATACTATTAACAGTTTATACACATTTTTAAACATATTCTACTTTTTACATAGACATATCTATCAATCTATCTAAAGGTATTAATCTACATTACTTCATTGAGTTGCAACTCACTGGAGGCATAACAGCGTACACTCAGAGAAACAACACCCTGCATATCTAAGAGTGAAGTGCTAACATGGATTCTGTAGAGGGTTTGTCAGACCTCATTACACTACCTGATTGCTAACCCAAGAAGTAAGTTCTATCATGTGTACTGCGAGAGGAATATGTCTGCTGATTCAATATTTATATGTTCAGTAGCTTTTGCCAAATCTCATGGTAGCTCCATTGGTACAAATGGATAATGCTAAGATCCAGGTGAGCCACGTTCAAACATTGGCTTGGGCACCCACTGTTGCTGGCTTGTGGGGGGGGGGGTGGTGATAAATAACATGAATACAAATCAAGTCATAAATTATCATCATAAAAATTATTCAGGTACATAATTCATTTTACAAATATCTAAAAAAATAGGTAATAATTTGAACTATCAGTATCCGCTAGAGTGAGTCCCAAGACATGAAAACTGAATAATCAAAAAATTGACTTATATATACTAATTCAAAGATGGCCATTTCTAAGAATATTCCCTTCTCAAGATATGGCAATCTTGGGTTGGTATATATACATTCATGGGGTGTGCAACCCCCCTCCCCCCGAAAAAAGGAGATTAAAGGAGAAGAGCAATCTTCAAGATTTGCTTTCCTCCCGGTTTTTGGTCTTTTTATTTTCAGCTTGTCAGAACTCAATATTTCAAGTGTCAGTAGTTCAATAGGGAGCCAAAAAACATCTTTACTTCCACTGCCTGCTTATCTGTCATTACCACTCATAGCTAACAGTCACCAGCATACTTATACACAGCCAGAAGCAAACACTTCAGTATAACCTCTTATACGGCTGCATATACACACACACACACACACACACACACACACACACACACACACACACACACACACACACACACACACACACACAAACACACACCATTCACAATATATATTTCACAGTCAAACATAGCAAGCAGTTGCCATCAATGATAACCAGCATCTTATATCCATCGTGGTTGTTCTGCCACACCACACACTTGCATGCACACTCACACTTATGGCAAATTTAGAGTGCCCAATCAACATACTACATGCCTTTGGAATGTGTGAAGAAAACTGGAGCTGCTAGGGTAAACTCAAGCAAACAGAGGGAGAACATGCAGACTAGGCACAGAAGGCACTCCATCTGAGAATCAAACCAGAGACCCTTTGCTGTGAGACAACAATGCCACCTGCTGTGACACTGTCCTGTCCCTTGTACAGATATGTGTGTGTGTGTGCGTGTGTGCGTGTGCGCGTGTGTGCATGCGTGTGTGTGTGTGTGTGTGTGTGTGTGTGTGTGTGTGCATGTGTGTGTTCATACCTCAATGATGCATGTGTGTGTGTGTTTGTGTGTGTGCGTATGACTGCATGTGTGTGTGTATATATATACACACACACACACACACACACACACACACACACACACACACACACACACACACACACACACACACACACACACACACACACACACACACACACACATATAGTTGCATTGTGCCTGATTGAACTAATTTAATTTCAAAGTTAAAGCATAGACAAAAAAGTATGAGCATACACAATACCGAAAATGAAAAATATCAAATTAAAATAATATTAAGAAAGGAAACCTATTTAATCTCCTGATATTAGCACTAACCCCCCCCCATTACATTAGCCTCAAATTCATCTGAATAACCTCCTGCCCTTGTTAGTAATGGGTGCTAATTCAAACCCTAATGCTCCCCTTCCCTCAAGCCTAACCCTACACTTTACCTTCATAAAAACCTTCTTGTAACACTGCCACTACATGAGACACACTAACGGTTACCACCCATCCCGTTGTCAGCAGGAAACTCATGGGTTGAGCCTACTCATCCCATTTCCCGCATTCACAGACAGTGGGACTTTAAAAGTCCCATTTTCCCCTTTTCGCACTCTCAAATTGCCGTTGCGATGGAAAAGCCGAAAATACTTCCGTTTTTTCCACAGCAATGCGGCTACATCACCAACCCGGACCTGCAGTTAGAGGGATTCCCTGCTATGTCCGGGTGGTGTAATTCAAGCAGTAATTGACTGCAGGGATTGGAGGGGGTGGGGATTCACCTCGAAGAGCCCAATAAAGATCACAGCTGTAGAGCAGTTTTGTCTTAGTGCTCTACAGTTGCAAAAGAAATTCTTGTCGTAAGGTCTGAAATTTCTAATCCTAGCCAGCAAAGAAGCCAGCCAGTCAGCAAAGAAGCCAGCCAGCAAAGAAGCCAGCCAGCCAGCAAAGAAGCCAGCCAGCCAGCAAAGAAGCCAGCCAGCCAGCCAGCAAAGAAGCCAGCCAGCAAAGAAGCCAGCCAGCCAGCAAAGAAGCCAGCTTGCAAGGGAGCCTGTTAGCCAGCAAGGAAGCCTGCCAGCCAGCCCAGCCACTTGAGCAGACAGAGCCAGTCATCCAACTAGCCACTTCAGCAGGAAGGAAGCAAGCTAGCCCAGCAAAAACTGTGATAGTGGTAAGTACATAACATAGTAATTTCTGGCTTTAGTTATTTAAAATGGGAATATTATGCTTTATTTAAGTTTTTAATGTTTAGAGGTAGATGGGAATGTAGTATGCAGTATTTAGATCTATGCAGTAGTTATTTTGAGATTTTTGAGTAGTAGTTTAAAATGGGAATATATTGTGGTTTAAGTTTTTAATGTTTAGAGGTAGATGGGGGTGCAGTATGCAGTATTTAAATCTGTGCAGTGGTTATTTTGAAAATTTTGAGTAGTAGTTTTTAAAGATATAAAACCTGTATGTATATGTAATTGTTATTGTTCTTTGGGGTATGATTTGGAAGCATTAGTTTTAAAAGGCTGAACTGTGTGTATAGAAGTTTTGTTTATTTCTGGTGGGGGCAGTGAAATATAAATTTAGTGTGATGTATTTCTATTGTCGCAGCTTGTTCTGGGCATTTTCTGTTTGCAGATAGAAAATGTTCAAGCATAGTTTGCACTTTTTTGTGTGGAAATGTGTGCAATTTAATGCTGTTTTCAGGAAGTTAAGATATACTGTTTGGGTAATTTTATCTGTTAGTTCTTGCAAGTCAATGTGTATGTGGTAAAAGTCTACCTTTTGAGGGGGAATGTTAACAGTTAATGTAGTGCATTTATTATTCTATAAGTTACATGTTGCCAACTTGCCAAAGCTGTTTCAAGATTGTTTTCATTTATACTTGTAAATGTGTGCATTTAATTTTTATGCATTTTAATAAGGTTAAAATGCCCTGCTTTGCTTGTAATGTGAATATGGGTGTGCTGCGTTTACTTGGGCCTGTTTTTTGCATCGCTGTGCTGGGTAAATTACTCTTAATTGCTATGTTTTGAGGTAAAAGGAGCCCATGGAGTCTGCTGTACATTGTAGTTTATTTTACTTCTCTTGCAAGAAGTATTTTTAAAAGGTAAAATGTTTACAGACTTTTTTCCTGTTTATTTATTTCATTTTTTTTGTGGATGCATGCTCAGAAGTTAATGCAGTATATTTGAGATTGTGCTAAACCATGTCGTTGTTACAGGGTAGTTTGCTTTTATAAGTAGCAAAGTTTGTATTTTGTGTTTTAGTGATATCTTCAATAAACTTACAATTTACTGTTTTCATTATAATCCGATTACCACTAGTGCTACTGTTGGGCATGATCATTAATAGATCAGTGAGCTGTGTAAATTAGTGCCATATATTTCTTTTAACTGCTGTGGTAAAAAGCTAAATCAGGTCTATGGTATCCACTGTGCATTCTCATTCATTTTAGTGTTTTTTTGGTTCAGTGAATGTGGTTAACTTTTTTTTCTTGAGGGGTGGGGTGAGGTGGGGGGCATGTTCGGTGATAAAAATAATGCATTTCATTTTCTACAAGCTGTGTTAATGTTAGTTTTCAATGGCCAAAATTTCCCCTACATTACCTCATTTACTAGTTGACCCTTTTCAAACTGTTTGTAATAACTCTTTTCTGCTCCATTCCTCAGTTCTTTAGCATGCCAATGTTTTTCGAGCAGTTCTTTTGAGTACCAATGTTTTTCAAGCCAGTTTTTTCAAGTGCCACTGTTTTTCAAGCCAGTTCTTTCAAGTGCCAATGTTTTTCAAGCCAGTTCTTTCAAGCGCCAATGTTTTTTAAGCCAGTTCTTTCGCACACCAATGTTTTTTAAGCCAGTTCTTTCTCGTGCAAATGTTTTTCGAGCCAGTTCTTTTGCGTGTCAATGTTTTTTGAGTCAGTTCTTTTGCATGCCGAATTTTTTCGAGCCAGTTCTTTTGTGTGCCAATGTTTTTTGAGCCAGTTCTTTTGCATGCTAATGTTTTTTTAGCCAGTTCATTTGTGCTGTGCAGCAGTATGTTACTGCACCCTACTAACACAGTTTTGGTAAATATGTTGCATATCAGGCAGCAGTATGTTACTGCACCCACTAACACAGTTTTGGTAAACATGTTGCATATCAGGTAAGTACAGATTCAAGCATGAAGACAGCAGTAGCTTCATCACAGTCAACCAGCAGCAAGAGAATGTGCAAGTGGCAGGATGTTTGAAAAACAGAATTCGACTGGATCGAGAGATGCAGTGATGTCAAAGCATTCTGCAGGTACTGCAAGAGAGAATTTCTAGTAACCCACGGTGGAAGAAATGATGTTGCACGGCATGAGGCAACTGAACAACATAAGACTGCTATTCTTCAAGGTAAATCTAGTCAACTGATGACAAAATGGGCAAGGAACGCAAACCTTGAGGGACCAGAACTTAGGATCATTGCAGCAGAAGCCTCTGAGGTGTTCCATGCAGTTAAGCACAATATTTCCTATAACAGCTTGGACTGTGCAGTAAAGCTGGCCAGCCATTTGTACAGTGACTTGGACACTGCAAAGAAACTATCTTGTGGAAGAACCGAGGCTAGCCATAGTCGAAAATGTTTTGGGACCACATTCATTGGAATGCCTCCTACATGACCTTCAAAAACCAGGCAATTCATTTGCAATTTCATCAGATGCTTCCAACAAGGGGAACATAAAATTATTTCCACTTGTTGTGAGGTATTTTTCTAAAGAAGAAGGGGCGGTGAATGGCCTTTTAGACTTCTATGAAGACCCTGATGAATCTGCACAGGCTATTTCACAGCAAATTTCCAACATTATGGAAAGACACTCCTTGCCCTGGAACAGCATTTCAGCTTATGGGGCTGATAATGCCAGTGTGAACTATGGAAAGAAATCTGGTGTGTATACCAGATTAAAAGAAAAGTGGCCATTACTCCAGAAGGCTAACTGTGTTGCTCACATAATTCACAATGCAGCCAAAAAAGCTGCAGCACAACTACAGTATGACGTGGAAGTATTTGTAATGAAACTTTTCAGACACTTCTCAGGTTTTGCCACAAGGACCAGAGACTTGAAAGACTTCTTTGAGTTTTGTGGCACGGAATTTGGGAGTCTGTTACGACATGTGCCAACAAAGTGGCTGTCACTACTCCCAGCCATTGAAAGAGCAGTGAAAAATCTCCCAGTGCTCCAGTCCTATTTCCTCTCCCAGGGAGAAGAGGAGACCCCCAGCAGATATGGCAGTACTTTTCAGCTAATGAACATGGTGAGAATGAATTGCCTATGCTGCCACAGTACTATTTGCACTTTCTCTGTGCTGTTCTTGTTGATTTTATTGAACATATAAGTACATTAGAAAAATCAGCACTTACTGCCATGGAAATTTTTTGTGTAATGGTCTCTGAAACAAAAAACTGCAGGCAAGAGCTGAAGGTGCTTTCTTTGGAGGGAAACTTAGGGCACTTATGAGCACATTAGATAGCACTTCTGCTAACAAAATGAAAAGAGACTTCATTGTGTTTTTGGAGACAGCAGTGAAATACCTGGAACAGTGGTTTGATTATACTGAAAGCTACTACTTGTTTACACTATCTAAATTATCTCTAAATATGCCCTTTGCTTTCAGTGACTTACTTAATGTGACCACTGCTCTGAGTCTGCAGGATGTAGATGAAGACTATCTTTTTAGGGACTACTTGGCAATTAGGCCCTTTCTCGAACAGTTATGTAACACAAGCTTGACCCCAGGAGAGAAGTGGCTGAAGCTTTTCAAAGAAGGGCCTGAACTGACTACAATATATCCAGTAATTGCTAGGGTTTTATCTATACCAACCGCAAATGCATTTGCAGAAAGAGTTTTTTCTCTTGTGAAAAGTAAATGGACAAATGTGAGAAACCGATGTAGTGTGGACTTGTTAAAACCGAACTAATGATGACTGTAAATTACCGGATGAAATGTTATGACCTTTACTCAAATATTGTTTCAAATTGGGCCCTTCTTCAAGCCATAAAATCAAATTCAAAATACACTTTTAAAAAAAGTGATTTAGTGTACTAGTGTGCAGTATAAAGTACTAGGGTGCAGTTTGTAATTTTGTGTTTTTCTTTATTTAGCGTTAATTTGCTAGTGTGCAGTATGTAGTACTAGGGTACAGTATGTAGTTTTGTATTTTTTCTTTACTTTAGCTTTAATTGACAATAAAAAGTCTTAATTTTATACTTGGCTTGTATGTGGTATGTAGATTTTTTTTTAAGTTTTCTTTCTGTATAGTCATGAGTGGTTATGATTTTTTTTACTTTTTAAATAAACAAGTGTCTGTTTAATGAGTAGTGTGTTTTTTATTCCTTTAACATTTATTTACTGTTACAACTGAGTAATGTGTGTTTTTGCAGTAATAGTTCACTTCATTTAATTGGTTTGAGTTTTCAGTATGTTGTAATGTCACAATGTTGTATCCATAACTATAATACTGCATCTCCTTTAACACCTCTGGTGATGTTGTGGTGGAGGTGTGGCCAGTGTCATATTGGTCACACCCCCTGTCCTATTGGCCGCACCTCCGTGTCCCACTTTGGCCTTGTTAAAAGGTGGCAACCCTAGACACACTCAAACATACAAATTTTCACAAACACACGCAAACGATACTATATCCATCCCCTAACCTAACTCTGACCCTAACCACAAAATTCACAAACTCGCACACAGACATACAACACCTATCATTCACTCATCTCAAAAATACCCTAACTCACATATACAAATACACACACTCTCACTCATCCAACCCACTTTACCTGTCTCGATATTACATAACATTAAAATTTCACTATATATATATATATATATATATATATATATATATATATATATATTAATATACTTCTTAAACTTGAAATACTGAAA
>NC_056731.1:726047721-726065221 GCF_019279795.1 Protopterus annectens
TTTCATGTTTTATCATTTTTTCATTGAAAATGAAAATGTTTTAATTATACTTTTCTTATTTCTTTTACCTTTTTTATTATTATATTATTGAGTCAACTAGATACAATTACTATATCTTCACATTTGTAGCAGAGGATAACATCTGTCAGGGTCTTATTACAACTGTGTTTATGGCTGCTATATCTGCTTAAGATGTAGAGAAAATTAATTAGCAGGTTCATTAAAATGCATTCTATTTGCTGTAGCATAATTTAAAATATATTTAAAAGCTATGTTTTTTTATGTTTTAAATCAGCCATAGCCATTAAGTCATATCTATCTATAGTTCTATTTATACTAGCAACAAACTCTGCTCGATATAATTAATCACAATTCTTCTAAAATATGTATTTACTATATTGTCAGAATATATGACGGATGCTAATATAATTGTTTTATAACAATATGTTTAAATCTGTGCCTGATAAAGTGCATTGCGAGCTATTGTGCATATTTTTTTCTTGTATTGTGTCAGTCCATTTGTAATAGTGTGCGTGTGTGTGTGTGTGTGTGTGTGTGTGTGTGTGTGAGTGTGTGTGTGTGAGTGTGTGTGTGTGTGTGTGTGCGCGTGTGTATGAGCATTGTGTGTCTATGAGTACTTTCATGTGAAATAAAGTACATCAGAAGTTGTTAAGAGTTTATAAAGGACAGTACAGATAACTGGAGAGATTGAAGCATGTTGAGAAGCTTGTCCAGAAAGGGATATGGATTAACATTTATAATGAACAGTGACATTAAGTCTATGTAATTCTCTGGGGCAGACAGATTCAACAATGGAAAGGAAGTACTTCAGATGGGAATGAACAGCATCTTAATAACAGCATTAGAGGTTAACACAGAAAGGTGGTCTGAATTAGAATAATGTTTGAAGTCATAAAAGGAGTTTGAAATATGGGCTAAACAAGGTATGAGACCATGTAAGGTGAAGTTAAGCTAAACCATAATCCAATTCCCTTTAGGGTATTGTCTGTAACAGTTATTTACTGGAGTTAGAGTGAAGAAAATATGAAGCAGATAAAAGCCAGAGAGAGGTTTGCAGAAATATCACACAACATTGCTGTTGTCTTTCTAAAATTAATAGGCAGGCATTTATCCTAATGCCAGTTATAAACAACAAAAAAGATCAGAGGAAACTGATGTGAATGTGTTGCTGCTGTAGGTACAAAAGTACATTACAAAACTGTAGCTAAACTGAAACACATAAACTGAATAAAACTGCTGGAAAAAGAAAATCAGAGGATGACCAGGGAAGGAGTCTTAGACCATCAGTGGCATGGGAGAAGGAAGATAACAGGCAATAGTGGTATTGACGTCTGATAGATTAGGAAGCTAGAGAAGCAGTAAGAAAAGGACTGAGCCAGGCCATACCTTGGGAGCACTGAAATATATGGAATGTGAGACAAGGAATTAATTTAACTATAGGGATACTGTAATAATAGGGATGTTCTGCTCTATGTTCCAAATGAGTATGAGGCACAATACAGTTAAGTTACATACAGTAAGTATTATCTCTATAAATTTAAACTAAATAGAACAACCACTAGACTTTTCTGCACATATACATCAACATTTAGCCTAGTATTGAAACTGGATGACTCAGACATTTCTGCAGTGTTCAGTTTTAGTTTAGTTGTACATCACTTATTAGTTTAATCAGCTTGCAAACACATAAAATATGAAGCTACATTATATTATTTACTCTTACTGAAATAGTTTTGTTTTCTTACTGACTTTGCTGGTATTCATTTGTGTCAATGCATTTTCCTACAATATGGCTAGATATAGAATAGATATATAGATGCAGACAGATAACACAGATTAGTTATAGATATCAAAATCTATCTACCTGTCTATATATCTATCTATAACTATATATATATTAATCTAAATGTCAATATCTATCTACCTATCTATCTATATATATATTTGCAAACATATGCACACCCCCACACCCCCACACCCCCACCCACCACACACACATACCCCCCTCCAGACACACACACACACACGCTTGTGTGAGTGTGTTTGTCTGTGTGTGTCTGTATGTTTTCTAATGCTTGAGTGGCTCTGATAGTTATATTTCAGTATCTTTTATGAAACACATACATCAGTCACCATCTGCTTGTATTTTGTACTTTAATGAGCCATCCAAATTGTGTAAAGTCATCAAATGGTGCAAAAGTGTAATCTGTTTTCCTCAGGTTTTTCTTTGTCTAGGTTTTAATATTGTGCAATATCTTTTATTAAATGATGATTCTAATATACTTTGGCAGTAAATGTAAATAGCATTCAAATGATTATTTCTAACTGTGGGTTTTTGAGTAATTTTTTAATTTGAAATAACTGCTGGCGGTAAAGTAGTGTCAGTTTTTTATGATCAGATTTCTGAGTACGCTTGGAAGTACAGAATTTACACAAACTCATCTGGTCTCACTGGTTTTCTAAGTTTTCAAAACAGATTACTAAATGTCTGGTATTTGAGAACAGCATTGAAGCAGTCAATGGTTTATTATGTTTGAAAAGCTGAGTGTGAATCTGAATAGCCTCTAGCATATGAATGTCATGTAGTGCAAGGTAATAACATTATTGTCACTAGGTAATGACACTTGCCTGCACAGTACTATAACAATGTACAGGTAGGGCTTTCCCTAATCTAAAAGGTTTGCAAACAGGAATAGTGAGGGCTATATTACAGTCAGACCAACATCTAGGGACAGTTTAATACTTAAAAACTGAATGTTTTTTTTTTTTTTTTTTTTTACAAATGGAAAGATATCTCAAAAAAAAGAACTTTCAGACAGAAAGATACTTCAGAAAAAAAAGAACTTGTGGCCCTCATAATCTGGTGCGGTCTATATAAATGACTTACAAAACCTTTGAAGACATTGCATTTTGTTATGGTCACTGTTGTTATAGGAAAACTTTGTATAACTGAGTTAGAACAAACTGAAATATAAAACCAGAGATCAGCCTACCTAGAATTCAGCAATGAGTCAGAGATATTTATTCTTTGGAAAAACACACAATTTTCACTTAGTTGTTGCAAGCATTGTATTTGTAGTCAGAAAATTGACAATGCAATGGTTATTGATTTTTGAAAACACTGGTAAGTACAGGTAAGTATATACAGAGACAAGCAGAAGGGAGCCTTAGATGGACAGATGAATGTACAGAATTTTAATACCTGTTCTACATGCATATTCCATAGAGGAATATGCAGCATGCAGACCGCATTCCTCGTATACTCAGTGTCACTTGTCAATCTGCTCACTGTGGAGAGTCATATTCAAAGTCCACAAACAGAGCCATCACCTATATGCACTTGAACTTATACTGCTAAGAGCCTGTATTTTTATCTAATTTTGATACAGCTCCCATATTTAATTTACATGTCCATTAAGGCTGTGTACTTCCACATATTCTCTACACAATTAAAGGTGCTAATCACATGTTTGCATGATGCTGCACAATATGCTTACTGTATCTAAGAGCATAGCCTACATAAAGTAAATTGACATCTTTGTAGTGCTGCAAACTGAGCTGTTTTTCCCAGACTTAATCCTACATGTATACTACTCAGTTGGCACAGATGGATGAAGCTCTGACTGCGACCCAGATTACCTGCATTCAACTAATACTTTGGACATCTGTTAAGTTGGTATGAGGGGGAAGAAATGATAAACTTCCATCTGCTTGTCTCTCCTGGACATGGTGATGCAGTGGCATGCTGTGGGGAAATGACTGAGGCTCAGGAGAACTTGTGGTAATACCATAGCCATGTAGGTGTGAAGCTATCATGAGCTGAGTCAAGATGTGTGAGGTGCACATCTCCACATAGGTTGGAGAAATCCCTGGCATTACCATTGCAAATCCTCTTATGATGTCAGCCTAGCATGTCAGAAAGGGTAAGTTTTAAATGAAAAAGCCCTGCTATGAGCAGCATATGTAATAGTGCATGGAACTTAATATCTTCACCTTCAACAGAAACTAGATCCGCTTCCACCGTTTCAACTCAGAGAAGGTGGTTCTAGAGGTACAGGTGCTTGATTCATATTTCTTTCCTACCCCAGCAATGCAACAGCTCTGGGGGTGACAGTGGCAGGAGCAAGAAAGGATAAACTGGTGGGGTCTCTAGCACTGGATGGTCAAGCAGCAGTGTCAGAGGATGTGAATTACATATTATACCATGACCCCCCCCAAAACGTGCACGCTGATTGGCCAGCGTGCCCATTGTAAATCGAGTTATACTAATGGAAAAAGGTCCGGTCGCCCGGACTTTTTTCCATTAGTATAACTCTACTTTTAAAACACTGTCTCGCTATGTTAAATGGGTTTAACATAGCGAGATAGCTTTAAAATAAGCAACTGAGATCTCCGTTGCTTATTTTAAAGCTGTCTTGCTATGCTAAACCCATTTAACATAGCGAGACAGGTTTTAAAAAAAAAAGCAATGGAGAAAGCAAGATCTCCGTTGCTTTTTTTTTTACTGTTTCGCTATGTTAAATGGGTTTAACATAGCGAGACAGTTTTAAAATAAGCAACGGACATCTCCGTTGCTTATTTTAAAGCTGTCTCGCTATGTTAAACCCATTTAACATAGCTTAAAAAAGCAACGGAGATCTTGCTTTCTCCGTTTTTGCTCACAACTCTGATGTACTGCGCAGGTGCGCAGTACATCAGAACTGCCGCGGATGCCAGACATCTGCGGAAGGGCAGTAAACAGGCATTATACTATGCCATTATTTAAGAAAAGTAATAGTTTATTTTCTTAAATAATGTCATGGTATAATAGCAATAACCCACTTCTGGGTGTGGGTAATGCTGTATTTCCCCACGGTTGGCTTTGTTTGGTCCCTCGGGCTTCGCCCTCGGGACCAAACCACGCCAACCGTGGGTAAATCCAGCATTACCCACACCCAGATGTGGGTTATTGCTATAATAACATAATATGTTTAATGATGCTTGTTCACTTTTTACAGCATCCCCGTTGAGTTAACTCTAGATTCCGGAAGTATCTTCCATTGTGTCTGATTCATATTATTTTCTATAATTCTGATTACCTTTTACAGCCAATATATAAGAATTTATTTATTTATTTATTTATTTTACATTTGTTGACCGGGCTAGTCCAGCTGGATAATTTCCATTTTCAGTGGAGGCCCGGGGAGAAAAGCTCCACAGATTAAAATAAGGTAATAGAGATTAAACAATTACAATAAATGTGAGAAACTCAGACAGTGGGCAACAATGCATATATATTAGTTTAGATAAAGTAATACAAAACATATGGTAATATCTACGTATTAAGAAAGGCATTAATTGTTTACAGTACTATTGTATGAGAATAGGGTAATTACTCATTTTAAAATGTATATACATAATTATAACAGACAACAAAAAATTTTTTTTTTTTTTTTTGAGAGCAATAGAAATAGTATAGTCATACAGTTGTAATGTCATTTGTGTTGACAGAGAAAGATAGTTTTGAAATAAGAAATTCTGATAGTAAAAAGAATAATGTAGATTAGTCTGGGTTGGTACAAGAGCAAAGCCAGAAGTTGGTCAGATGTAAAAAAAGATGTTTTTTAAAAAGATGTAAGGAGCCAAGAGCAGTAATGTGTGAGGGGAGGTTATTCCATCTTTTGCCTACAGAGTTGGAGAAAAGGCAGTTACCTGCAGAATTTGTGATCCTGGTGGTGTTGACTTGTAGCTTTTCGGCGGAGCGCAGTTGTTTCAAGTTATTATAGGGGGTCAAGAGGTTACTCAGAGCAGGTGTCTTAGATGGTTGATATAGAATGTTATGTGTTACTACTAGTTGTTGATAGATAAGTTTATTAGGAAGTTCCAACCAGTGTAACTGTTTTAGGTTTGTACAGTGGTGTGTTCTATACTGAGATGCTGTAGCAAAACGTGCTATGTTGTGTATGTATTTAAGGTGAGATTCAAAAAGTCTAATCAAAATAAAAGTATGACTTGTATTTAATACAATCAAAGTCTAGTCAAAGAGATCCTAGACACATATTGTGCATGGTATTTCATGGTACTTGCGGAATGGTCTTAATTAATGAACAAATATTTGACTTGCAAGATTTTCATCATTTTTTTTTTAATTAATGGTCATTGTAAAAAGGGAAAAACAGCACATCACCCTTTAGATTTGCATTTTGTCTGTTCTGCTGATACATTGCATATGATGAATTATTATGTTTCAGTGTATAATGGCTACTAGCTATCAGTATTATAAAATATGTAATCTTGCATAGCTCAGTTTATTTTCTTTCTTAATGGATTTGTTTCAATTGACTCCATTGTTTTATTGTTTTCAATGTATTACATACCATCTTACTTTTTCTTCTAGCCATAACAACCTAAGGATGCCTGACTTTGTCCTGAATAGCATGAGCATCCAAAATACTGATCAAAGCTCTCCCCCTGGTATTTTTAAATCATTTATCCCTTTTTCAACATATCAACTAAGAGACCATGCCATAACTCAATCAGTTCCAACAAGAAGATCCTAATCAGAGGTAGACAAGTAACAGACTATTCAAGCCCTATATGTCTCTAACCTAATCTTAAATTGCTTAAGTTACATGTTCTAAAATATAGTGCCCATGTATGCACACTTATCAATTGGACTTAGACTGATAATACTCATGAAATAATAATTGCCCCTCTAAACCTTTTTCTACTGTGTTTTCACTCACACTGCTCCATAGTAATATCGCGACCTGTACCGATTGACTAGACAGAAGGACCAAGCTAGTAAAGATGTGCAGCAGGTAAGGGTGATAAAGGATAATGAGGGAAATGTACTCACAAGTGAGGGAGTATGTTGAGCAGATGGAAGAAGTACTTCGAGGGGTTGATGAATGAAGAGAATGAGAGGGAGAGAAGGTTGGATGATGTGCAGATAGTGAATCATGAAGTACAGTGGATTAGCAAGGATGAAGTAAGGATCGCTATGAAGAGGATGAAGAACAGAAAGGCTGTTGGTCCAGATGACATGCATGGAGGTGTTTAGCTGAAATGGCAGTGGAGTTTCTAACTAGATTGTTTAATGAAATCTTGGAAAGTGAGAGGATGCCTGAGGAATGGAGAAAAAGTATTTTGGTCTTGGTCTAAGTTTTGAATCGTATTTTTTGTGTTTTAATAATGTTTTTATGGCAAGACTTAGTCAAGTCTGCAAAACTATTTAAATGACTTCATTTAGTTTTAAAAAATTTAGATAGAACTCACAATAACTATGCATCTAAACTGGTGTTTTAAGTATAATAATTTTAGAAATGTTTTAATAGGAATTTTGTGAACATTTCTAAATAATTCATGTCAAATGAATGAAAGCTCCGGTTACGATGGTAACCGCATAAAAGTTCACCTAGTGTTATATCTATTAGCATTCTGATGCGCAAGGTTTTTACTGCCTTTTGTTTAAATATAGACTTACTGTTGAACTGCATTAAGTTCTTTAACTGTCTATTTGTTGGTTCGGTTGCGATGGTAACCGTAAACAAGTCTATCTAGGGCTATACCTGTTAGCATTCAGATGCGCAGGGTTCTTATTGCTTTTTATTTATTTTATTTAAGCACAGATTAATTGTTGAATTACATCAAGTTCTTTAATTGTTTGTTTGTTTAACATATATATATACATATATATTTTTTAGTTCACAAATTGTATTATGAGTTATGTTTAAGACTTATTATAGAATCTGTAAGCACTAATAATGAAAGCATTGCCTCTGACAGTTTGTCAGTTGATCTCGGAAGCTAAGCATTGCTGCTTTAAATATTTAATGAAGTACCTAATTATATAGGGCTTGGTTTTAATTTATGTAGTATATAAGCACTTTAATGCAGAGTTTTCATTTGTCTGATGAAGCGTGGCTGTGACCACGCGAAAGCGCTTACCTTTCAATTATATCCATAATAAAGAAGAGTTTTATTTTTGTTACGGCTGCCAACAATTTCTTTGAACTGTGCATTTGGGAACTGTATTTTAAACAACAACTGCTCTTTACTTCAACTACATCGCGGTGAGATCAGGTTTCTGCTTTCTACATTAGACTGATAATACTCATGAAATAATAATTGCCCCTCTAAACATTTTTCTACTGTGTTTTCACTCACACTGCTCCATAGTAATATCGCGACCTGTACCGATTGACTAGACAGAAGGACCAAGCTAGTAAAGATGTGCAGCAGGTAAGGGTGATAAAGGATAATGAGGGAAATGTACTCACAAGTGAGGGAGTATGTTGAGCAGATGGAAGAAGTACTTCGAGGGGTTGATGAATGAAGAGAATGAGAGGGAGAGAAGGTTGGATGATGTGCAGATAGTGAATCATGAAGTACAGTGGATTAGCAAGGATGAAGTAAGGATCGCTATGAAGAGGATGAAGAACAGAAAGGCTGTTGGTCCAGATGACATGCATGGAGGTGTTTAGCTGAAATGGCAGTGGAGTTTCTAACTAGATTGTTTAATGAAATCTTGGAAAGTGAGAGGATGCCTGAGGAATGGAGAAAAAGTATTTTGGTACCGAATTTTAAGAATGAGGGTAATGTGCAGAGCTGTAGTAACTACAGAGGGATTAAACTGATCAGTCACAGCATGAAGTTATGGGAAAGAGTAGTGGAAGCTAGGTTAAGAATGGAGGTGATGATTAGTGATCAGCAGTATGGTTTCATGCCAAAAAGGAACACTACAGATGCAATGTTTGCTCTGAGAGTGTTGATGGAGAAGTACAGAGAAGGTCAGAAGGAGTTGCATTGTGTCTTTGTGGATTTAGAGAAAGCATATGACATGGTGCCTAGAGAGGAGTTGTGGTATTGTATGAGGAAGTCAGGAGTGTCAGAGAAGTATGTAAGAGTGGTACAGGATATGTACGAGGGTAGAGTGACAGTGGTGAGATCTGCGGTGGGAGTGACGGATGCGTTTAAGGTGGAGGTGGGATTACATCAAGGATCAGCTCTGAGCCCTTTATTATTTGCAATGGTGATGGACAGGTTGACAGATGAGATCAGACAGGAGTCCCCGTGGGCTATGATGTTTGCAGATGACATTGTAATCTGTAGTGAGAGTAGGGAACAGGTGGAGGAGACCCTGGAGACATGGAGATATGCTCTAGAGAGAAGAGGAATGAAGGTCAGCAGGACTAAGACAGAATATCTGTGTGTGAATGAGAGGGAGGATAGAGGAATGGTGAGGATGCAGCGAGTAAAGGTGGCGAAGGTTCATAGGTTCATAGGTTTATACTAGGCTATCTGCCCTAAGGCATTTATAAGCCTAGCCCAAAGTTTTGTGGCTTACGCCACCCCTTATGTTAAAAAATATTGTGCCCATTAGTTTGTTTTGCCTCTGTCCAGCAGTGACACAGAGATGATTCCCGGGGTAAACCTACGATCTCCCATCCACCGGTCAAGATTTCTCTTGAACAGAGCCAGCGAGGTGCTCTGCCTCTCATGGACCGGGATTTTATTCCACAGCATAGGGAGTCTCTGAGTGACAAATCTATCCCTCCAGCATGTCTTATTTATATCCGTGCTAAGGTTTAAGTCACTTGCTCTAGTGGATCTGGTAGATTTGGATTTTTTGAGGTGGAGCATGTCCATTAATTCCGGGTTGGACTTGGCCTTGTATGTCAGGCACAGGTCACCTCTGAGCAGACGGTATGCGACTGAATAGAGCTGGAGTTTCTTCAGTCTGGCAGCATATGACAGATTTTGGAATCCCTTTATCCTTTTGGTGAGGAACTTTTGGGGTATCTCCAATTGCTGCAGGTGTCGGGTGAGATACATCCCGAATGGGGCATTGTACTCGATCATTGGTCTGATAAGTGAAGAGTACAGGGGAACAATGACCTCACTTGATCTGGATGTGAATCCCTTCATGATCAGGTGGGCAATGTAGAAGGTCTTTCTAACCACTTTAGCAATGTGAGTGTCAAAAGAAAGGCCACTGTCAACCTGGGTCCCCAGGTCCCTGATAACCTCTTCTGTGCTTAGTGGATTGCCACCTATATGGTAGCTTGGGGTTACCTTGTTTTTCCCGAAGGGTATGACTATACATTTTTTGGCATTTAACTTCAGGCCATGGCTCTGGCACCAGCTAACAGTTTCTATGAGACCCCTCTGAAGGATATCTGTGTCCGATGTACTTTCCACTATTGCGCCCAGTTTGCAGTCATCTGCAAACTTTGTCAGCCATAGTCCTCCTATGTTTGCCTGTACTTCTGAGAAGTAGATGCCGAACAACAGGGGGCCAAGGACTGAGCCCTGTGGGACACCACTTGTGACCAGCTTGGAGTCTGACATGGTGCCAGAAACTCTGACCCTGTGGGTTCTGTCCTTTAGCCAGTTTGCAACCCATCTTGTGACATATGGGTTTACATTTAAGCTGGTAAGTTTCTCTATAATACCTGAGTGGGGTATTGTGTCGAAAGCTTTTGCAAGGTCAAGGTAGGCTGTATGGACTGCCTTTCCCTCATCAATGGCCTTGGTGACTGTTTCGAAGAAGTCGACCAAGTTCAAAAGGCATGATCTGCCCTTGACAAAGCCAAACTGGGTTGGGTCCAATGTCTGCAAGTCCCCTATGTCTTTGTTTATGAGTTCCATTATGATCCTCTCCATAGCTTTGCAGACCAGGCTTGTTAAGCTTATGGGCGGTAATTACCAGGGTCCGTAGAGGCACCGCCTTTGTGGAGTGGGACCACAGTTGCCGTACGCCACTCCTTGGGCACGTATCCTGTGGTAAGGCTAAGATTAAACAGCTGCCTTATGTGCGGGTTTAGTTCCTCATTGAGTTTGTGTAGCACACAGCCGGGGACACCATCCGGTCCCATTGATGCTGTGTTTTTAGCTTTAGAGAGAGCAGCTTTTACCTGCGCATTTGAGATGTCTGGGAGGCTACACTCCGCTGGGATAGTTATCTCCCTTTTGGGGGGGAGAGGGGGATGAAGTTTGCACTGAACCTGTCCGCCAGTATGTTGGCAATGTCTGTGGGTTCAGTGATTTTTGTATCATTTTGGACTAATTCTGAGCATATCTGGGAGATTCCACCCAGGTTTCTAACATAGCTGAAGAAGGCCCTATGATTGTCTTTTGAATCTATGGCAATTTTTCTCTCAAAGTTGGCCTTGGATGATTTTATGAATGCTCGTATTTTTTTATTAATAATGATCAAGGGTGTCTTCTCTTTTATGGATTTTGCTCTATCATGTAACAGCTTTCTCCTCTTATTGTAAAGTTTGTTTATGGCTGGGGTCCACCAGACTGGACGTTTGCCCTTGGTGGAAAGAGTCTTAGTTTTATTAGGGATTGCCTGATCCATGCAGTCCTGGAGGTGTTCGTAGAAGGCATTTGTAAGGGCTTCCGCAGCTTGGGTTGTGGTTTCCACTGGCTCGGGGGCCTTGAAGGATACCACACCAGTCTTGAGTAGTGTGAAGTTTGCTTTAGAGAAGTTTTTCACTGTGGTCTTTTTTGTTTGGGGTGGGGGCGGGATGTGAATTTCCAGTGAGATTAGTTTATGATCTGATCTCACCAATGAGGAATATACTTCCGGTGTGGAGCATTTTGTCCCCATGTTTGTGATGTTGAGATCTAGTATATTTTCTCCTCTTGTGGGAACGGTGACTAGTTGTTCCATGGCATTTGAATTTATGAACTCCAGGAACCTTTGGGCTAAAAAGTTGGGGCTTGAGTAATGTTCCCAGTCTATATTCGGGTAGTTGAAGTCACCCAATATAATGGTGTTTGGAGATACATTTATACCCTCCAGTGTCTTCAGGAAGGCTGTGTGGGGTTCCTGAGTTTGAGAGAGTGGCCTGTAGCATGCTACAAATTGTAGAGCAGTTTTGCCTATGGTTAATTGCACCTGGATGGTTTCCGATGCTTTGTGCGTTGCCACCAACCTGGAGGTGTGGGTATCCTTGATGAATATGGATACACCCCCTCTTTTTGTGGTGTGGACCGGGTTTTGGGGCCGGAACGCATGATATGAGGTAAAACCTGATAGTGCCGGGGTGCTCTCAGGAGCCTTGAACCAGGTTTCAGTTACAGCACAGACATCTATGTTCTCCATACTGAGAAGGGCCTCGAGTGCGTGCATTTTGAGATTTAGACTTCTGGCATTGAGCAGCATTACCCGTAGTTGCTTCCCATTTTTGTTTTCTAGGGTGGTAGGTTTAGAATTTGAGCCTTGCCTAAAAAAGGCACTATGGGGGTGGCAAGAGCCTTAGCCAATATCCGGAATCCCAGGGGTGACAGGTGCAAGCCGTCTCTTGCGAAGCAGCGTGGCTTGTCAAGCATGTCATCCCAGGCAGACAGACACCGGATCCCCTTTGAATGACACCAGAAATTAAGCCAATTGTTAAAGCTGATCATCTTGTCTCTATGTTGTGGCATCATTCTTGGTGAAGGAAGGATACTGCTCAGGGTCAGGGTCATACCTGCCTGGGCTACATAATCAGAGAGCTCCTCTATGTCTCTTTTCATGTAGTCCAGGGAGGTACGTCTCAGGTCGTTCACACCAGCATGGACAATGACTGTGTCATATTTGTACTTGCTGTGGAGTGACCCGAGTGCTTGTGTTATGTGGCGGATTCTAGCGCCTGATAGGCAGCTTACTGTGACCCTCTCCTTATTCAGCCTGGTGAGTGGGACGTCAGTGTGCCTGACTATGGAGTCACCTATGACAAGTATGTTTGGTGTTGTATTTGGCCTTAAGGGCTGTGACTGCTTTGCACACTGATTTTGTGGTTTATGTGTTGCCTGTGGTGTGTCATGAGGTGGCAGTTGCTTGGGTGTCTGCTTTGGAGGCCTCTGCTGTTTAGGTAAATTTTTGCTCAGAGCCTCCGAGTATGTCTTAGTGTGTTTATGTGTTTGATTCATTGTTGTGATAGCTTTATGTGAGACTGGTTTTGTGGTGTGTGTAGTTGCCTTCTCCTCCTGTCTGGTCTTGCCAGTCCTGAGTTGAGAGAGCTCAGCCTCCAGTTTGGCCAAATAGCTGCATCTCTCGCAAGTATTTGTGTTATGTGGGAGGAGGAGAGGGTTGTCTGTGTACATGAGGCAATTGTAACATTGCCTCAATATTCCCAGATTCACCAACTGGACAGGGGAGGACGCCAGCATCTGGCCCTTCAACATTCTAGAGAAATTAAGAAGTTAGGGGTGTAACTGAATAAGAGAGGACTTAGTAAAGAAGTGGGTACTCCTGGGGGGGGGGTTCGCTAGTGAGGGACTTTGTATAATACAGAAGTGCTAAACCTGAAAAGAAGATGCTTTTAAGTCAAGTGCTGAGCTTTTTTTTTTTTATGAGTTTAAGTACTTGGGATCAACAGTTCAGAGTAATGGTGAGTGTGGAAGAGAGGTAAATAAGAGACTACAGGCAGGATGGAGTGGGTGGAGAAGAATGTCAGGAGTGATTTGTGACAGATGAGTACCAGTAAGAGTGAAAGCGAAGGTCTACAAGAGGGTAGTGAGACCAGCTATGTTATATGGATTGGAGACAGTGGCATTGACAAAAAGGCAGGAGTCAGAGCTTGACGTGGCAGAGTTGAAGATTTTAAGATTTGCACTGGGGTGTGACGAGGATGGACAGGATTAGGAATAAGTATATTAGAGGGTCAGCCCAGGTTGGAAGGTTTGGAGACAAAGCCAGAGAGGCAAGATTACGTTGGTTTGGACATGTGCTGAAGAGGGATTCAGAGTATATTGGGAAAAAGATGCTAAGGATGAAGCTGCCAGGTAACAGGAAAAGAGGAAGGCCTAAGATAAGGTTTATGGCTGTGGTGAGAGAGGACATGCAGGTGGTTGGTGTGATAGAGTAGGATGCAGAGGGCAGGAAGAAATGGAAACAGTTGATCTGCTGCAGTGACCCCTAACCAGAGCAGCCGAAAGAAGAAGAAGAAGAAGAAGAAGCCTCCATTCCTGCTGCTGCAAGGCTAGTTTAAATAGTTGTACTCCAGCAACAAAAGCCTTTACATGATTCCTGCATATAGGATGCGCAGTACTACATCTATACAGAGAACCTAGCCATCTTTAGTCATACAAAATAGCACCTTTCTATGTAACACAAACAGCCTTACTAAAATAATTATTTGACTTCATTTGAAACTAGCAACACTGGGTCAAAACTTACTTTAAACTGAATTAATTGCATCCTTTTTTTTCTCCTAGAAATACTGAACACCTTAACAAAAACAAAAGAACAGCCAACCCCTATTAAGTATTAGATAAACCTTTTCCTGCATTCAAAAGCAGCTGATTGTTCTCTGTCTTAGCCTAAGAATGTTTGAACTCAGGTGCAACCCCCTCAATTTGCCCTTGTTATGCTTGGATTCATCCTGCACCTCCACCCAACCCCCACTTCTCACCCGCCTTCTTACTCTAAATTTAAACACCAGAGCCACTCCTACACCAAACATACAACTCACATTCACCACTAAAGTAACAGAATCACTTAATCACACCTTCATCACCATCCCATCTTTACCTTACCTACACTCACTATTAACCTCTAACACAAACCCTTATTAATAAACCACTTATCTCATAACTTTTAAATTTCACCCCCACCTCTAACAATGTCACATTACTCCAGCTCTCAACAAACACAGTGTTCGTACAACATATGCTCACGGTACTATCCCTATACGCACTATATCTGCAACATAAGTATCACCCATCTCTACAAGCATAGGTATCAGCTCTGCAATACCATACTTCAAACGCTAAGTGTCAAACTAAAATATAAACTCAAAACCCTTCCACATCAACACCTTTTCTCAAGCTTACGTATACTCATTGGAGACATCCACCTCACTTATGGTGCAACTCAATCCCAGCAACAACTCCTCCATACAAAGCCAGCTTCCACAAAAACAAAAAGATCCCTCCCCACACATACTGGGATACATAAACCTAAGAAGCATTAACAACAAACTATCTCACCTACATGCTCTCCTGGCCTTAGATTAGTAGCCACAGAAATGTGGTTACAACCTTGAATAAAGACAATGAAATACTGCCCCAGGGATACAATATTTTTAGACAATACCAAGAAAATAAAAATGGAGTAGTAGCAACAATATATCCTGATGCTCTACACCTATCCCCTTGCCAAAAATGGAACAATCCTGAAATAATAGTCTCCTACCTAAAACTAAACAACCATAAAGCTCTATGTATCAAAGCCATCTGCATACATCCTGCAAATAATATCAGCACCATATAAGATATTCAGTCCTGGGCATCTGACAATATCACCCTGGAAACTACCATACTAGGGAACTTAAATATTGACTGGATAAAACCAAACTCATCACCCTCTCCATTCTCCCTCAACCTTTACAACTTCACCCAATCCATATCTGCCCCTGCAAGACATGATAAATAACAGACAATCCCTTCTTCAATGGATTCTTTCCAACTCTGCTCACTCTGCAACTCATTCAGGCTGCCTAACAGATACTTTCAGTGACCACCTCCCAACTTTTGCCCTGTGACAATCATCTCATATCATCAAACAACCCCACTACAATCGAGTTTGCAGATGTAATACCTTTAATAAAGGAAATTTTGTCTCCCACCTAAAACATTATGACTGGAGTATCCTAAAATCCCTATCTTTTGACAAATCAGTAAGTAAATTCAACTCTATCTTTCTCAGCACTTTTAATACCCTAGCAGCAATATGCAGTAACATTATAAAATCAAACCAAGCCCCATGGTTAACAAAAAAACCCAAAGATGCTATGCTACTTGGAGACAAAGTGTGGAAAAAAATGGACAAAGTCAAAACTGAATTAACCTTTCAGTATTACAGAAAACTAGAAATAAAACACAGTACCAAATAAAACTACACAAAAATATTGCACTGACTTGCAACAAACACACACACACACACACACACACACACACACACACACACACACACACACACACACACACACACACACACACACACACAAAACAAACAAATCCTAAACAATTCTGGTCATTCTTAAAAAAACTCCTGCAACAGGTCAAACAGCCACCCCCTCCCTTATAACTAACAATCAAACAGAATCTATTGCAAATCAGTTTAACTCTCACTTCATCAATTCAGTTCTCTCCCTCATCATGGACACTAAACAACTCCTTGCCATTCCTACACAAGCTAAAAACCTGTTGCCTACCTTCACTGTTCAACCAGTCTTCACCACTACCATGATAAATCTCCTCTACAAAATAAAGCTTATCATTCTAGCTGCTGACAATTTACTAACTGAATATATCAAATTGGCATCCAATGTCCTTGCCTACCCTGTTTCCATCCTTATCAACCAGTCCATTAATGAAAACTATATCCACCTTGTCTGTAGTCCAGTCAGAATATGACAGACAAGCATTCATGGGTCCTGTTCAAGCAGCTTTATTATGTACAAATGCATCAAGATTGTGGCTTAATAACTTTTAACTTAGATAAATGTATTAACAAACTAGCTCTTACACTCATACATGCTCACTCTCTGCCTGCACTCTCAAAATGGCACTGATGCTAGCACATGCTTGCTATTTATATGCACGTGCTGTCCTTAGAAACACTTCTTGAAGGTACAACATACACACACTATTCTACACCCTTGATCTGGAAAACATCCTACATTATTCCCCTGCTCAAAAGTGGAAAATTTAGGGACATAACAAGCTACTCTACCACTCCATTGCTATACTACCTCCATTATCAAAAATCCTAAGAAAAGCATACATACTCAGTTACTCAAACACATCTTACTTAATAATCTTACTTCCACACAGCATGGTTTCTGCCCCAAACATAGTACCACCACAGCCCTCCTCAGTTTCATCAACACTATTAAAGTCCATAGAAATAATGGGAACATAGTATCTTCCATATTTCTTGAGCTGTAAAAGCCTTTTGTCACTATTTCTCATCACAAACTACTAATGGAACTAATATCTTTTCACCTTTCTACCTTCTCCATAGTCTGGTTTCACAGCTACCTTACTAACAGACAGCAAGCAGTAAAATTGTAAACAGAATTTTAAGCATTTCTACCTCTCACTATTCGTGTCACCCAGGGTTCTATTCTCGGCCCACTACTCTTTAATATTTTCACTAACAACCTACATACCTTAACCAAACATGCATCCATAGTTCCATGCACAGATGACTCTACCCTCACCTGCTATGCCCTCACCTTAGATAAACTACAACAACTCACTCAAAAATCCTTCTCTTCACAGATTCCTGGCTGTTGAACTCAAATGTAATTCTAAACCTAAAGAAGAGCAAATTAATGATTTTCTCCTCAAAACAACTCGCCAACAAAATAACTGACTTAGGAACAAAGCAAAATAGACCAGGTGAATGAAGGTTGATAAAATCAACGAAATGAATCACCAAAAAACACTGATATAGAAAACCAAAAACAGCCATAAAATCAATCCATTTATTAAT
>NC_056731.1:726392721-726412721 GCF_019279795.1 Protopterus annectens
AATTTAATTCATTTAGGCTGCATTGCTGTCAGGCCTCTATCCCTTTACATTATGAAACCACCTTCTTTGAACTCAAATGAGATGATGCCCCTTACATAAATCTCTGCACTTCTTCCATCTGTCATCTATCTCTCATTCCTAAACAGTCCGTACCATGGAACCCCCATGTTTCCTGGTCCATGATTCTGTTTACTAACAATGGCTGAATTCCCACCTGTATCACTGTTTGCAGGTACTCATATCCCTTCCCAGACTGGTCATGTTGCTCTTCACTATGATAAAGTCATGCCTTGAGTCACTCTTGTTTATTCCTTTGATATGTTCTATTTCAGTGTTATCCCTGTGATTAAAGTCTGAGCAACTGCCTGTATTTTCTGTTTTAGTGACACCTCCCTTCCATTACAGCTTAGGTTAAAGGTATAAATATTGAGAAGAGACATACCCTTCCAACCTGTCATTAAGCTTGGCTGTCCTTTCTCTAATAAGGCTAAGTATTCACTGTCACAGAGATTGACTCTCTACAAGTAACCTTCTTTTTTGTGAACACCCCCAGGCCTCTGTTTCTGGTGCAGTTTTTCAGACAATCAGTATAGTCCCTAACCCTGCTCCACTTCAGGATGCTGGATGCCAGACCAGGTGACACTAGTGAGAATACTATCTCAAACCTCCTAAGCTGTCATTTCACTGCCACCTACCTGACTCTGCTTTCTAAAATTTCAGCTGTTTCCTCTGACAGTTACTCAGTGCCTGAGTATATCACAATGTGGATTTGATGGGTGCTTGATGCCATCACACATACCAACATAGATTTGACAGGTAATTGGCTCTATGTATTGTAAAATGGATCTGACAGGCGTCTGGTGGAAAGATACATCACAATATGGATCTGACACATAGTCAGTACCAGGCTTCCAGCATACATTACAACATGGATCTGACACATAATTAGTGCCAGTCTCCAGCATACATCACAACATGGTTCTGAAACATAATTAGTGCCAGACTCCAGCCTACATTACAACATGGATCTGACACATAATTGGTAACAGGTAACTAGTGCCAGCATACACCAATAACATGAATCTTACAGTTGATTGGTGTCAGTATATGTCACAACATGGATTTGACTCTCTCTCTCTCTCTCTCTCTCTCTCTCTCTCTCTCTCTCTCTCTCTAACACACCTTTTAATCAACTTATTCAGTTCTTCCTCTGCCTTACAAATTTTAAGCTACATGACAAATGACATTGTAATCTGGTCTCTTCTGTCTCCCTTGACAAGACACATAATCCCTGTGGTGATCGAGTATCCAGTCATGACACCATCTTCTCTTCCATGTACTGGCTGTCATCTGTTGCTCTTTCTTGCCTACAGCTATACCCACTCAAGGTAAAACACCTTGATCCCCCTTCACTGTCTCTACACTTTACTTCTAAAACTGTACAGTATTCCTTATACACCTCTTCCACTTGACCTCCTGTAATACTTGACTCCACCTGCTTCCTCCCCTCAGAATACATGTTCCACTCTGTTTACTTTTTTCCTATTCTCATTATGGTGACCCCTAAAGCAAAGCCATCTTTGGCTCAACTACACCTTTAACATACCTGTCTAACTTTGCCTTCCCACCTTAGGTGTTTTCTTCACCTTTGTGTCTTGCTCTGGTTTCCTTTCCTTTGTTGTCATTCTTATCCTTCCTTGCGTCTTGCCTGTTCCATATAAGCCTATTCCCTCTTCTAGCTTATTGCCTGTTATAAGTTGTATGTGCTTCTCTAACCATGTCTTCCTCTCCCTAACATCCCTTTATACTTTTTCACAGGCCATTCTGTACAGGGTTCAGCTTTTGCCACCTCTTCTTGGGATCTTCTCTGCTCCTTTTTGCCTTTTGAGACAATTACTTGACATATCTGGATTACATGCCCATCATTACCAACACTTCCCCAGACTCCTGCAGAGCACACAGCATTTGCCACTCTTGAGCCAAACCCACCGACAATGGCCAGAGATTGAATATAATTCCTTCATCCCCCTCTCATGAAATCTATGCTACTTCCTTCCTCTTGTCTAATGTTTTAAATTAATTTATTAGCAAATAGCATGGTATATCAACCTGAAATGTATTTGTTAAACTGCTGCCCATTGACATTTGCACATTTCTGGACTAGTCTTCATTTTTTTGTTTACTATATCTTGATTTCATTCCCTTATCCTACTTGGCCCTTCAGTACATTATTAAAAGTTTTCTTCCTTCAGTCTGTTCTTCTCTTTGGTCTAGCACTGTTTTACATATTATTCAACTTCTGTACCCAGTTCTGCCATTTCCCTGTCTTTTTCACAGTTCCTACTCTGCCCTAAGTTGGTCAATTGGCATTCTGTTGCACAGTACAGCTCTCTCATCTGGGAGTGGCTGTAAGTGCTGTCAGGTAGCAGTTAAAAGCACTGTATTGCCCCTTCTACTGAAACTCATTTAACTGTTGTTAGGCTACCCTAGGAACCAGGGATGGACTGGGGCAAGAATTAGACTATGGCACCATTAGAACCACTGGTCCACTTTCACTAACCTTCTACTATCTGGTTGACCCTGCCAGCCTACAGGCCGAGGATGTCAGAAAGATCATTTATATAGGAGTCTGCACCAATATTTAAGAAGTATCTGGTTGACCCTGCAGGAAAACAATGCAGAAATTATCTGGTTCGCCCTGCCAGGAAAAAAAAAATGAAGAACATGAATGCACTGTCATGTGTGTTAGCATGTCTGCAAGGAGATTTGTGCATATTCTCAGATTAACTTGTATTGTATGCCAGCATGTCTAACTGTGAAAATGCAAATGAGTTTTTAAAATGTTGAGTATTTCCCTGCTTGTACAAAATGTTTAAAGAATCTGTCAGTGTTTTGATACATTTCTAGTTGCACATGTTTGTGAGGGAGATTCTAATGTACAAATTGTCTGTGAAGAATCAGCTGATCAGGGAATGATGTCATTAGAATGTTCCTGTTTGCTATACCATTATCTGATCAGATGGCTGACAGGAAAAATAACTTTTTCAAACAGCTAATTGTCATTTTTAAAATAAAACAGTTGAGACTGTTAACCTGGACTATAAAAGGGACTGATGGATTCAGTTGAGGGGGCAGTTAAAGAGATGCAGTCAATTACAGTACTGTGCAGTAGTTGCCCAAGAAAAAGGACTCAACAAACACTGTAAGCCTGCATTTGCCTTGCTGTTATGTTTTGGATTAGATCAGGTACAGTATTCACTAGTTAGATTAGGAAAGTTTAGTTATTTAGATAGTTTTTCTAAAATGATGGACTTCTATCCTGCAGTTTAATTTTATATTTCTGATTATTGAATTCTGGTGTTTATTGAAAGTTATTGATTTACATTTTTTAATAATCATTTTACTTATTATTAAATGTTTTTCATTTCTTTGCATTGTGACTGAACAATCAGTGTGTTCTTTAGAGTTTAGAGAGTGCTTATGCCTGTTTGATACTCTCCAGGTCACCTTGAATGCCTGCCTGCTTCTGGTCATAGCTATCATTTGTTTTAATATTTAATTTTTAATTGGTGACCCTTTGAAGGGCATGCAGACCTTTCTGACTCTGGTGGCAGCATTTACCATTTGTACTGGGGAGGGGTCACAGCTGGAAGTCTGTGTCAGGCTTCTCATAACTGTTTGAGTGTGTGAGATTTATTTGAATTTATTTTGAGTGTGAGTGAGTCAGAGATCTTGAACTGGAACACATTGCTCTGAAGTGTATAATACTTGATTATAGTTGGGGTGGACAGAGGTATATAGTCCAGTCCCAGGAAATTGAATGAGTTCTTGTTGTGCTCTTAAGGGAAATTGTGGAATTTTTACTCTTATGCGCTCTGGTGTTTTCTGTGACACTCCCACTCTGAAGTCATTGGAGAGGATAGAGGCTCCTTAATTACTGACCTGGGTTTTAAGTGGGGGGAATCACATTATCGGTGACAGTCTGGTGGGATATTAATGAGATGCTACATTTACCTTAAAGTTTAAACACTAATACATTTGGATCACTGATTTCCTCTTCTTTGGTTGCTCATTGATCGTCTCTCCACGTTTCACTCTCTCCCTCACAACTTAAGTGTGGTAAGAGAACATGAGAGTAACAGGACTAATCAGCAGCCATTTCATGCACATACTCAGATTATGTGACAGGCTGCTGACTTCATAGTCTGGTCAGCATCCTGTTTCTTGGAGTTAAAACCGCAATGATTTCTGGGTATCTTCATTGATGCCTGCTATCTTCCCAATCTGGACTATCTTTAAAACAGTTGAGAGACAAAAAAGATAGATTTTTTTAAACATACAAATTTGAAGAGCGCCTGCACACTGGCCCATTTTGGCTTTGGCCCTTCTGGTATTCACCAGAACTGCCAGATGCCCAGCCTGGCCCTGCTAGGAGCTGTACCCTTGCATGCTTATGATGCCTGCAGTGGGTCTATATCACATTATTGAAATTCCAAAATATTGAACACCATAAGCTCGGCCTTGGAATCTCGTAATGTGATACATTCGAACGCTCAGAACAGCAAATGTTTTCCAAGGGAAAATGCGCACACAGCACAAGCATGCCAAAATACATACTCCACACATACACACTTCACAAAACTCTGCACTAAACCGTACATACACTACTAGCTATCCACTTACCTTAACCCAACCCTAACCCTAAGGTCCCTAACTAATGCACACTCACCTTATCTGCTCCCTAACCCTAAGGTCCCTAACTAATGCACACTCACCTTACCCACTCCCTAACCCTAAGGTCCCTAACTATTGCACACTCACCTTACCCGCTCCATAACCCTAAAGTCCCTAACTATCACACACTCAGCTTACACGCTCCCTAACCCTAAGGTCCCTAACTATCACATACTCACCTTACCCACTCCCTATCCCTAAGGTCCCTAACTATCACACACTCAACTTACCTCGGTCCGTTCTCACACTTACCTTAACCCGGTCTATCACCTTCGCACCACAGTCAAGGAAATAGCGAAGCCACAGAAACGGCCCACTGAATAGTTTCCCTAGGAAAATATTTGGTGTTTTCCAGCTTCGCTATTTCAAGCGTTCACTGAATAGGGGTTGATATTAGAACATTCGATGTTTTAACACTTCGATGTTCTAATATAGACCCACCTGCAGTACTGGATTTTTGTTTGAAATTAAACAAAGATTCCAGAAGTAGCTTGAGAAAAGCTTGTGGTTATGATAATATGAATGGGAGGGTGAATGATATTTACTGACACAAAGGGCAGGCCTTCACAGCAAGATCTTGAAGGAATCATTAGTAGAATTAAACGGGACAAACATTTGAGGATTATTGAAGTTAGTTCACCTTAATGAGCGGACAACACAAGAACCATTGAACTTAAAATCCATCTTGAAAAGGATGAGTGAGCTGATGAAATATGACTGATTTGTATTGCTCTAGCAGTTGTTTTAAAACAAACATTTGAACTAGTGTCCATTGCAAATGGCACCACTAAAGTCAGTGATGTCTCAGCAAGCCACAAAGCAACTAACATCTCCTAAATTTGAAAGAAAGAGCTGTACATTTTTCTTCCTGACACATCTGTATCTATCAAAGTTAAAAAGATAAAAAAAAAATAAAACAGTCAAATGGCACTTCAACAGTATGAGATAAAAATTAAAAAAAAAAATATTAGTACACAAAGCAATTTTCTGTAATTGCATCAGTGGAAAGCTAAGGGGCTAGGACGGTAGTAAAAATCCTAAGGTCCCTAATTCAAACAGCTGCTCCACTACAAAAAAAAAAAAAAAAACACCTTGTTAAAAGCTACACTTCTGTAGCTTTAAGTAGGGCAAGTTATCGAGGTCCCTAATTCTTCCAGCTGCTCCATTACAAAAAACTTCAGACTGTCCTGTGTCCTCTGACTCAGCTAGAATTTGTTTAAAAAACTCTTGCTAAAAGCAACACAATCACAATCCATTAAGTTAAAGCTCTTCACATAGCTGCTCTCTGTCAGCTAAATGTTGACCTATGAAGTGTAATGCACCACTTCTATAAAAGTATTTATTTCCACTATTAATTGCAGGCCTTAGCTTACTTAGCTGCCTTTGCTGTCCCAGTTAATGTGTCCTGATATTAATTTCTTCCTTAACTCACTTCCTTCACTTCTCTAGCTGATCTGTGTACTCTTCACTCATTTTCTTCCCGCCGGAACACATTTCTTGCCATTAAAGACTCTTAGCCATGTTGTCTGCTTGTTTTTTGTGTTGGACTAACTCAGGGGAGAGGCTGCATTCAATTTCAAGAAACCCTGGTTTTAAGTGTTACCAGCTTTCAGAAGTGTACTTCCCATGAGTCCTCTTTTCTTCCTTACTCTCCCCCACTGCTGACATCTTCTGCTACGCTATGCTCATTTTTCACTGTCTGTTCCATTACTGTATGTAGTAGAAAGCTAAAGGGCTAAGTAATTGTGACATACATAGAATCTTAAGGAAGTGTTTGTTGACTGTGATTTCTGTGTTAGTTTTGTTTACAACATTGATTTACAATGTTTGTTTGGAATGTAACTGGTTGGTTCACTGAGATGACTAGTTTGAAATTGCTTATTTAGAAGCATTTTTCTGCTTTATTGTTGTTTTGCTAGGTTTGCACCCTCATGCAATTCAGTAAAATGTAATAAATTCTGTAGGTAATCACTAATCACTGACAATTTTGTAGACAGACTTTAGGCATTGTTGAAAAAAGTCAGTCACATTTCACATGATATTTGTCGCATGTCTAGTATATTCAAATGAGTCACTGAGGTACAAGATGAGTTCAAGTCATTTATTGTACATAAACACAGCAAGAGCTGTAACTGGAACATATACTTTGAACTTCATATACTTACCGACTGATTCATTACTCCAAACACACTCACATGTGCATCTCAATTCAAGCTTGAACTCTGAATGGCTATACAAAATGGCACTGATCTTGCACATGCTGACTATGTTCAAGATACACACTGGTCTATAGTATCAGTGTGCATCATTGACTAAATTCAGTCACATTTTTCATGGCAGGAGTCTGCTAGTAGTTCTGTTTAATGTGCAATTTCATATTAATTTTAGAGTTCAGTTTAGTGTTGTTGTTTGCTTTGATATCTACTAAAAGTGAAGCTGGATGTTACTTTCCCCATCCCATAGCTTAAGTTTCTGAACTTGGCCCTTTTACTTTTATTTTACATAGAAGTTTACTTCCCATGAATCTTCAGGTCTTCCTTACTCCTCACCCGCTATGCACTCTATTCCCCTACACTCTGCTTCTTTTTTCCTGTCTGTCCTGTAATTGTATGTAGTGAAAAGCTAAAGGGCTGGGTAAACTGTGGCATAAGTAGAATCTTAGATAGCCACACTACTTGCGGCTTTACCTCACTTTGCTTCCCATACCACCATTCCCACTCCCATATCATCACATTTATAAAAAAAAAAACTAACAGCTCCTATATTCTGCATCACCGATAATCAGCCAACCAAAACTAAATGCACCACTATTCCTTTTATACCACTTAGCTGGCCTTCCACCAATAAGATTCTCTAATCTTGACAAAGCAGAACTAGCCTCTGCTCTACAATTAAACTCCTGCTCCAACTCAACTTATCCTTCCAGAAATCTTGACATCTTAACATCAGATAATATATGCTCTTTCCTGTCTGAACTTCACGTCTGTTACTCTCATAACTGATAATTTCTTGACCTAACTAATCAGGCGATTCTCATAGCAACACCCTGTATTTTACTTCATAGTTAATGTATCACCACCAGCACCTGTCCTTACTAATGCTAACATTCTGACAAACTAAACCTTACCCCATCAATGAAAATATTTCCTCATAATTAACTTAGTAAGATCTTATTTTAGCTAAGCACTTCTCTTTCCCTTCCAAAGCAGATTCTGTCTTCACTCTCCTTACAGCTATACTGTACACATTTGTTTCCTTTTGTACCTGTACTTTTTTCTTCCACTAGGTGTAATTTCCTTTTACTTTGCATATTTCTGGCTTACTAAGTCCACTACTATAGTAATAATTTTGTTTAAATAGAACTTGCCTCATATAAGCTGCCCTATTTTCTTCCACTTCTTCCTTCACTAGATCAGTCATCCTTACTCCACTCTTTTCACCTTGTGCCTGTACATATGGTCTGCCTGTACGTATGGTCTTTCAACTTGGCCTACACCTATGTTCTGACTATTTCACTCTTTATGCAATTATTACAACAGTCTAGGCCAGAGAAAAAATGTGCAAGGTAGTATGAAGGTTGTTTCTCATACTTTTGCCAGCTCTTTCCTCTTTGACTTTCATTACCTAACCTAAAAGCCCTTCCTTCTACACTTCTATCCCTACAGTCTAGGTGGCAGGTAGGCTGTACCACACATCTTTACACATTGTTTAAGAGGCATATAGGCCAATATTCTCCTTTTATTAGGTCATTTTTGTTTTGCTTTTACTGCTACTCTAGCATTCTAAGCAGCAGCAGTTATTTCTACAATTTAGAATATGCACACAGCCTAGGTGGAACATAGGTTGATATCCTCCATTTCTTGTCAGATCCACTTACTTTATTGCTCAAGTGTAAATTGGTTGAACTTTCCTTTGATTCCCAGCTATTTCTTCCTCTGTGCTACAGATCCAGCAGTCTAAGTGGCAGAGAGACTGTGCTACTTACCTAATGCACATAGTCTATCTGGCAGGCAGGCAAGCTGTGCTGTTTAACCTGTGTTTACAGCCTAGGTGGCAGGTAGACAGTGGCCCCTCTCTCCTCTAGCTATTTTAGCTCTTATTCTAGGTGTCAGGCTGCATTTACAATTTTAACTCATAGTCTAGTTTGCAGATAAAGGCTGCCCTTTAAACTCATTTTCTGACACAGCCATTGTAGATAATAAAGTATGCTATCTTCTTCTGGTTGGAGTTTATGCTTTTTAATTGAGTGGAATGCACTGAATTTGCAGCATTGGCAAAATGTAGCTGGGGTGTTTCTTATACTCATCTTTCCATCTCCTCTTATCAAGATGGAAAAGACATTGTTACAATACTTAGTGTCATAGACTCCTATCAGCCCTCTCTCCATTTTACCACCTCTTTCACCCTCCAGTTACCCTGCTATATTATTTATTATACCTCTTATCCTTCCCTATCCATGGTCTATTGCTGTCTTTACAAGTTATAACCCCAACTGTTTTGCAGACTCATAATGCTAGTTGTTAATATCTAAACACTGTCCTTAGCATGCTGTTTTTCTATTTTGTCTGTTACTTTAGCTTTTAGTCTATTTATTGAAGATACGTTGCCTCTTTCTCATGTCTAGATCTCTCCAACCCTACTCAGGCCCACTACTACAAATAAGAATGCACAGCCTACTTACTGACACCAGCAATAAACTCACTTATGATACTAGGAAATCATTTCTATTGCAATCCATACTCCTACAGAGGTCTCCAATCCCAATTCCAAAAAATTAAAGATTTTCTCTCAAAACTCCATTGTTTTGGAGATTTCAGTACCAGTGCTATTGGTGAAAGATGTTCTGCATCTGAACAAAGTGTTGCAGTAATTTAGCTTGGTCCAAATAATACAAGTTTCTACTTGAACCAATACAATGACTGTCTCTGTCTCCACACTTGACTTAATAATAACCAACATACAAAATAGGTGCATTTACACTGAAATACTCCCAATGCTCTTAGTGACAACTCACCCATTACATCCACTACATCCATTTGCTCATTCAAAACATATAAAAAAACTCCTCAAATAATTTAAGAAAGTTCTTAATTTCATAACAAGTTCCTAAACCTCAACACCCTATTCTGTGCTATAGACTGGAGTCCTCTGTATGCCATGTCCAAATCCAACTCTGCTTTAAACTTTTCACCAGAAAACTGACCACAATTCAAGGTACACTGTACCCCCTTACAAAAAGAAGACTTAGATCACAGTGCTGCCCATAGTTTTTAGGGGATATTAGAAACAAAACTGAAGCACAAGATTCAGCTTTGAAGAGCTAGGAAAAGACCCCCAAACAATACAAAGCTACACCAAACATTTCCAAGTTTAAAGAAAGAAACAAGAATTGCAATAAATGCTGCAAAAGCCCTGTACCTTGGACACAAGCAGGAAGCAAACAGGTATAATCCCAATCAGTTTTGGAAAGAAATAAAATGTTTAACAGGGATATTATATAACTCTTCAGTTTCCAAGACTGAACCATTAATATTGAATCATTCTACTTTTGCTAATGATTATGCTCACTTTTTACAATCTACCATAGCTGACATAATTAAAGCCTTTCCAATAATTTACTCACCCACCAATGAAGAACAAGAACCTTCATCCTGATATACACCCCCAGCCTCTTATGCAGAAACCTTTCACTTCTCTAAAATTCCAGTAAAGCAGACCAGGTTCCTACTTCTCAAACACAACAATTCAGGATCTAAATCGAGAATTCTTCATCCCACCTTTCTAAGGCTTGCAGCTGAAAAATGTCACTAAATCCTTTATCTCATACCTTTAAACTGTCTTTCACCTCGGACACTTTCTCAATACCATTCAAGCACAGTCATAATCCCTCTTCCTAAAGTTACTTCTCCAGCCTTTTGTACAAGCAACTAATTAAGCACATTAACAGCTATAGTCTGTTATGCGATGCACAGGATGGCTTTTGCAATGACGTCAGTACCTTTACTGCCCAGGTAATAGCCACTGATACCATTTATTGCAACCTGAATGTGGGACTTATTACTATAGGTATTTTTGTCGACATGACAAGGTTTTTGAAATGGTCAGCCATACCCTTCTTCTCAACAAACTCAAAAGACTCAGCTTTGAAGATAACACTATCAGCTGGTTTTGCAACTATCTAAAAGTCAGAGCCTTCCAAGTCCAAGGCAGTGTACCATCATCTACTGCTGTTAAACTTAATACAGGCATACCACAAGGGTCTGTGCTAGGTCCTTTTCTCTTTCCTCTTTTTAATAATTATCCCCCTAGAATTACCAAAGCTTAAATTAATAATGTATGCAGATAATATGCTGCTCCTGCAATCCAGTACTAGCAACTCTGACCTGTAAACCAATTTACAGGACAATTTCAGTTAGTAATGCACCTTGTCCACTACTAACAAGCTACTTATTAAACCCAAGAAAACCAATGTCATGGCCTTTGCTCAGCCAAAAAGTTTTCTATTTAGAAATGGCTGTCAACAAGCTTAGGGAGCCTATTTCAAGGAAGATAACTATATGTCCTGTAGAAGTATTAGAAATATTTTGGAAATGCTGTGAAAGTCTGTATAAAGCAGAGAAATATGGAAATCAAGAAAACTTACAAATGGAAATGTTTATGGAAGAATTAAATAATTATAGTCCCCTCCTCTTTCCTTAAATCTCTAGAATACATCCACCACTTTTTAAACCCTTTCTTCTTCATAGCCTTCTTTATTTTCCTAACCACTCATACCACTTTCTCTTTGGTCCAACATGCTCTCCTCAAGTTATCACACCCTCCAGTCTCCCAGCCTCCTCTTTATGTTTCAATGCTACCTCATATTCCACCTATGGTTGTCCAATACCACCTACAAAGACAACTGCCATACAAACCCACCTTCTCCGTCACTCTTACTCCCATTTCCACTCTATCTCCTCTTCTCTCATTCAGCCCAACCCTCTGCACCTATTTCACCCTAAACTCTTCTCCTCTAAAGTCAAGACACTGTCACCTGCTCCAATCTACAATCTACCAAAATTCATGCCTGACAGACCAATATGGCTAAAGGATATCTCCTTCAACAACCTAGTCCAAGCTGGTGATATCCATCCTAACCCTGGTCCTACGTCCTTTATTAACAACACTCATCCCTTAACCTCTTCCTCCTATCGCAACACCCTAAAGTTTTTTTACAATTAATGCACAAAGTCTAAACAACAAAGTACACCAATTTCAAGCTTGGTTAAGCCATAACCAACCAGATATTTTAGCCATCTCCGAACCCTGGCTCAAGCCCTTTATCTCCAACTCTGAGATTCTGCCCCCAGGATTTCATTGTCTCAGAAATGACCAACTAAATAAAAAAGGTGAAGGCACTGCCCTAGTCTACTCCAACCTTCTTACGTTAATTCCCCTCTAAATTCCAATTCCTCAGTTCCAGAACACTGAACTAACTGCTCGAATTCTAAAACTAAATAAACATAAAAATATCTGTATCATTGCCCTATATATGTCACCTGGTAGCAATATATCTACACTTGAAAATATTCTCCTATGGGCCTCTACTGAAATGAACTATGAAACTTATATCCTTGGTGATGTGAATATTGACTGGAATAAAATCAATTGCCCCTCTCCCTCCCTATCCATTAACCTCTATAACTTCACTCAAATAATCCTCTCCATCATTCGACCTAATAAAATAAATCCTCCCAGATCCACTATAGATTGGATCCTAGTCTCAGATCCAAATAAAATAATCAGTTCTGGCACAATTCCTGATACCTTTAGCGACCACCTCCCAGCCTTTATGCATCACTCAACTAGTTCCTCCCCACGCCAACATCAATACATTCAAACTCGTAACCTCAGTAGCTTCAACCCAACTACTTTCTCAAATACTTTCAAACAAATGAACTGGCAAATTCCAAACATCCTTCCTCTTGACAAGGCATAGAATACTTCAACTCTGTCTTCCTTGATACTTTAAACTCACTAGCTCCGCTAAGAAACAAAAAGATAAAAACTAAAACTGCTCCTTGGCTATCCAAAGAGACAAAACAGATTATGCACCACAGAGACAAACTATGGAAGCTTTACCAAAAGAATAAACTGACCAATAACTTGCTCCAATATAAACAGCTCCACAACCGTACAAAATGACTAATCACCAAAGACGAAAAATCCTACTATATCAGACTTCAGTCCAATAACAATAAAAAAACCCAAAAATTCTGGAACTCAATAAACTTACTCCTCAATCCTGGCTCCAAGAATAATCCGTGTCCTGACCCAAGTAAATCTGACCTCCAACTAGGCTCTGAATTTAACTCATTTTTCATAGAAACTATTACTACCCTCACCAAACATTTCCCAATAATAACCCAAATGCTCTACACTCTCCCCCTTCTAACTCACCTCATCTGTTTGAACTCAAACCCATCTCCACTAACTTTATAAAAAAACTTTTGTCCAAACCTAAACCTTGCTCTAACGATCCCGACAATATTCCCTTTTCCTTCCTAAAATGTGCTGCTGATGGCATTGCTCTCCCAATCAGCATCATTATTAACCAATCCATAAAAGAATCATACATCCCCAAACTCTGGCGCTCAGCTTATATTCTTACTCTTCATAAAGGAGGCGAAAATGCCAGCATCTCAAACTTTCGCCCCATTGCTTTGCTCTCACCAATCTCCAATCCTAGAAAAATGCATCCAACTCCAACTTATGCCTTCCTGACCCAAAACAATCTTCTAACTCCTACCCAGCATGGCTTCCGTCCAGGCCATAGCACAATAACTGCTCTACTCTCTTTCCTAGAAACTGTCAATCAAGCCCGAGATTCAGGACACTTAGTTTCTACTCTTTTACTTGATCCGTCTAAAGCCTTTGATACTGTTTCCAACAAGCACCTTCTCTGTCATCTCTCAAACCTTAATCTCTCACATAATGCTTTATCCTGGTTCTCCAGCTATCAGACAGATCACAGGCAGTCCAATGGAAGAACTCCATCTCTTCCTTCCTACCTACCCCAGCTGGCGTACCACAGGAATCAATCCTTGTGCCAATGCTTTTTAACATCTTCATCAGTAACTTTCACACTGCTATTCCTGATGATAAAATCATTCAATACGCAGACAATTCAACCTTACTCTGCTCTGCCTCAAACCTCTCTGAATTGCTGACTAAAACCTAAACTGCCTTCAAAACAACTGAAAACTGGATGCGCCAAAACCACCTCTCTCTCTCAATGCAAATAAATCAAATATTCTGCTATTCCCTCCCTCAAACACCCTCTCCTATGATAAAAACAACTTCAAAGTCTATAGTCAAACCAACTCACCTATAGAAGTGGTCTCCTCTACCAAACTACTTGACATTACTATAGATGAACACCTCAAGTTTGATATTCATATTCAACAAAATGTTAAGAAAACCCACCAAAGCTAGGTATAGGAATAATTGCTTTCTCTCCAACTCCACCAGGCAAACTCTGGCCTCAACTTATCTTCTTCCTTCCTTATTATATGGAGCCCCTCTCCTAACCAGCCTGTCCTCCTCTATCAACTCTAAACTAGAAAACTGCTACAACAAAATCTTTAAATTTGCCTCTAAATCTAAAAATACCACCCATCACTGCCTAACCCTACAATCCCTGAACTGGTTTGAACTCCCAAACTACCTAGACTATCTCCAACTCACTACTGCATATAGACTCATATTTTACCCAACAAAATGTCCCACTGTAACTAACATCCTTCCCTCTTATACATCCAACAGAGCTCTCAGATCTGAAAAAATCAAAATTAATTACTATCCATAAACTTAAACATCCTGCTGTCTAACTTCTTCTATCTTTCTCACTAGGCAAAAAATGGAATTTCCTTCCCTCCACACTAAGAACCATGCCAAACTCAGAAAACTTCAAAACCCAGCTATTCAAACACCTGTCCACTAAATGGAAATGTACCTGCCATCACCCAACCTAATCAAAGGGGGTTCTCTCTCTGGTTCTCAAGCTCTACAACACTCATAGTTATCTTCCTATGAGCCTATTTAAGCTCTCAACTATTTTTATAGCTTCTCTCTAAGCTCTCAATAACTCCTACAGCTACCCTCACACAGCCCAACCTTGTAAATATTGTAAATAGCATTCTACTGTTGATGTGTGTATGTAAAGCATATTTACATTTTCTTAAAAGGTTTGTATGTAAACTGTTTCTACACCTAACACATATCTGTTTTCCTCAAATGAAACTGTATGATCCCTACCTTCAAGCTTAATGAATTTGTTAACTATGCATGATATTGAATGCATTTATGAGTAATTATTCTACATTCTACATAATATTATCTTTAATATTAGCTATCAGTTGTATCTAAATTGTGTAATGCATCTTGGAGCTTTTCTCCCCGGGCCTCCACTGAAAATGGGCCAATTCGGCCCAGTGGACTTCCCCGGTAATCAAACTGCAAATAAATAAATAAATAAATATGCAAAGGCTAGAGGGAGAGGGGGCACAATTATTAACAGTTAGGACAGGAGGAGATGAGATAAAAATGGTGATGTTAATCTACATAAAAGTCATCAGGTTTGGATGGTATTCCTGTGGAAGTTTGGAAGCTAGGAGGGAAAAAAATGATGACGATCTGGAAGGTTTTGTTTAACAGCATTTTAAGAGGAGGATAAGTACCAACATCTTGGATGAAAGTGGTAGTAGCTGTACTACCTAAAGTGGGTAAAGATCTATCAGATCCAGCTTCATACAGGCCCCATTTCAATACTAAATCATGATTATAAAGTGTTTATGTCTATAATGGCTAAAGGAATGGCAAACATGATGCCAAAAGTGATAGATGTGGATCAATGTGGATTTTTGGAGGGAAGGGAAACATTTGACAACATAAACAGAATAGTGATGATCCAGAGGGAAGCAGAATGTAAAAAAATGCCACTGTTGCTATTGGGTCTTGATGCAGAGAAAACATTTGACAGAGTAAGCTGGAATTTTATAAGAAGAGCAATAGAAGCATTTGCATTCCCTGATAAAATTATAAGGTTGATTAGGAGGATATTTGAAGGATCGGTGGCAAAAATTAAAGTGGGTGGGGTCCTCTCTGATAATCTTCCCTTAAGCAGAGGAACCAAGCAGGGGTGTCCTCTCTCCTCCCTTTGTCATTTTCATTATATTTAGAACCACTGGTAAACAAACTAAGGGACTTAGAAATTCAACTGGTTTTATTTGTAGATGACACTATTTTATACCTGAACAGGAATAAGGCAGCGAATTTATTAACACACAAGAAACTGAACAAGATGAAGTCTGCATCGCAGATGAAAGCGCTTACTTGTCTTGTTCAGTTTCTTGTGTGTTAATAAATTTGCTGCCTTATCCCTGTTCGAGTCCTGCTTCACTGTTTGAACTAGCTAACCTAGCGGTCTCATTTATTGATTCAGTGGTTGTTTTTCTTCGTTTGGGTTTTTGTACAACTATTTTATACCTGACAAAACCAGAAAGAGACATTACAGTGTTCTGGAACATACTGAGACAGATTCAAACTTTTTCAGGATACAAAATTAATGAAGCAAAAACAAAAAGCAAGAGCAGTAAATTATGTACCCACATACAAATTGGTTCAGCAACATTCATATTTATGAGGACATGATAAAGTGAAGTATTTAGGAGTATGGATTAAAATGACACTGGTGTGGCAGCTAAATATATGTGGGAAGAGACTAAAGAAAAGATTATACAAAAAGTGAGAATATGGAAGCTCTGCTATATGGATACTGATAGTAAGATACAAGCAGTTAAAATGTTTTAGTCCCTTTAGTCTTATACATTGGTCAGGCTTAATGTTATTAGCCAGAGGAGAAGTTGTGGATAGCAATTAATAAAGAGCTGAAATATTTTATCTGGGAGGGGAAAACAGCAAGAGTCAAATGGGATAAGCTTGTTCTTCTAATAGAACAGGGTGGATTGGGATTACCTGAGTTGAAGGGTATTTCAGAGCAGAAAACTGTAAGTCAAAGTGGAAAGGGATGATGGTGAAACAGGGGGGAAGCTCAAGTAGCAGGAAGAGACTGGGATTTCTGGATACAGACCTTTAAGGATACCAACAATAATCATAGAGAATATTATATTCATAAAGTAGCAGAAGGTCTTCTAAGAACTAAGCCAACAAGGGATGGAGAAAGGAGATTCTATCAGTAGGTATGACTGGTATGACTGCAATGAGAGATACAGACAATAGGCTAGAGGGGGCAGGAATATATTGGAGAAAACTGACAAAGGAACCAAGGTACTGGAAGCAAATAACTAAAGAGGGAAAGGTAATAGAATGAGAAGATGCCAAGAACTTATTTGGACTGCAGGCTAAAGATTGCCTTCCAAATCAATGATTGATGTCAGAGTATAGGAAAAGAGAAAGAAATAGGGGGCTCCTGAATGAAAGACCAGCACTGGATTAGAATGTGGAACAGAAGTTGCCATTAAGAAAGGAATAACTAGTACAGCATACAAAATATTGCATTATAACTATAAGAATCAATCAGAGGAGGTTAGAAAGGATTGGAAAGAGAGATTGGATAAGCAATTCACAAAGAAACAATGGGGGGAGTATATATGTCTCCCAAATATACAACAAAATCCAGAACATTTAGGGTCTTTGCCTGGAAGTGTTTACGTAGGTATTTTTATACCCCAAGCAAACTTCAAATTATTTTTCCTCAGGTAGACAGCAAATGTTGGAGGTATAATGGGGCAGAAAGAGGTAACTGGGAACATATTTTCTAGGAGTGTAATGAGTTTAAAGATTCCCTGCAGACTGCTCCGTTGGAGATGCTGGGTAAGCAAGTTGGAGTGACTAGTGAAATTATTTTTTTGAGCTATGATTCAAACTAGGAATTGCCTAGACATGGTGAGGCCATGCTGAGTGTAAGTGTGATGGCTGACAAAAATGAGATTACTAGAAACTGGAAATCAAAGTCTAAACCTACTTTACTAGAAGTAGTGAATATAGTAAAGGGCAGGACTGAATGAGCTATGTAATGGTTGACTAACAGTGACTGGATATGTTAAATGTAATGTATAATGTTTGCAGCTACAGTTGTGTTGCACAGTTTGCAATATATAATGCTTGCAATTGAGATGGTGTCACTATGGTTTATTGTCATTTGTATAAATGTAACATGGCCTGTGTCATACATGATAATTTAATAATGATGTTTTTTATTTAAAAATAAACAAATAAATAAATATGCAGTAGTTCTGCTAGAAAAAAACTTAGATTTTAGTAGCTATAAATTCTTTGTATACATAAAGTTTATGAAGTCCCACAGCAAAAAAATATATATAGAAATGTATTTATTTATTTATTTATTTCCATTTGTTAACAGAGATGGTTCACTGGGCCATGCCTATTTTCAGTGGAGAAAAGCTTCACACTATAATACACAATAGATACAATACACAATACAAATAATGCAGTAGGTCAGCATGATTAATATATACAATGCAACAGTCGCAGCTGACAATAGAATGAGCAAGATAAACATCTGAGTACAATCATAGATTACAATATCAAGGAGAAAGTGGTTTTCACAATTAAAATATCACAAGTTAGGATAAAACCAGTTAGGATAATTAAGTTACTCATGTGAGTAACTTAGGTTCTTGATACATAGCCCAAATAATTAAAACTTGTAAAGTCATAAGCTTAAATATAGGTGAACAAATATAGCAGATAGTACCATCACTGTTATTAAGTAAATATTTTGAGACAGAAAGAGGAAATAACAGAGCAGTAATTAGAGAAGGGGTGAGGTAGCATTAAAAGAGGGAGTCTGGTTTTGGGAAGTACGGTTTTGGCACATGTACACTGCCATAGAGAGAAAAGTTGTTGTTTCAGGGATTTTGTGAAGAGAGCTGCATTGCTGGTAGTCCTGATTGATGGTGGGAGTGTGTCCCATAGTATTGCAATAGTAAAGGAGTACAGCATCTAACCAGCTGAAAGGACTGGTGTTTCTACATTCAGGAACAGTTGATTTTTAGATTTTGGATCAGAGAAATCTATTTGGATGATACTGAGTTTGTAGAGAATAAAGAGCAGGGTAGTTTGATGGCTTATATATACATTTGTGTGCAGTGGTTAATAGTATATATGTAAGATAATGTGAGAGTTCCAACCAATTTAGTAGGCATAATGAGGAACAATGGTGAGATAAATATTTTGAACTGGTTACAAATTTGGCAGTTTTATTGTAGCTGAAAAAACGTTCAACTGTTAACCAAAATATAACTGAACAAATGTTCAATGGCTACTTTGTTCAAATTCCAGGTGGTTTACAGCTTCTTTGTTTAGATTCCAGGTGGTTTGCAGATTCTTTGTTTAATTTTATTGTAGAACGAGCCAAGTTTGGATTTCAGAGAGGACTGGATATTGATAAGGAAAAGGGTACTGTATAGAAAAGATGGTAGCAGAAAGGAAGAGACATAATAATTTTGCAGAGTAGTTGAGGAAGTGTTTGTGTCTATAGAGGATGCCTAGTTTTTTGATGTGTTTTCTTGATATTGCTGTGAATATGCAGGTCAAATGTCAGGTTTTCATCTATGATGACACCTAGTTGTTTTGTATTTGGTACAACCTCAAGGATAGTGTTATTCTGAGCATGAATAGTGAATGTATCCTTGTTTAGGGAAGTGTTTTTTATTTTTGGGGGTAAAATGCAGAAGTTTAGTTTTGTTGGGGTTTAAGGTGAGATGATTATTGGTCATTCATGTTTCGGTAGAAGTGAAGACACTTTGGGTGACTTGCTGTAGTTCTGGTGTGGAATTTGCAGTACAGATAATGGCTGAGTTGTCTGCATATTGGATGACAGTACCGTGACTAAGAGTGGTGTGGAAATTGTTGAGAAAAATGCTGAACAAAGGGGCCCTAGTATGGATCCTTGGTGAATACCTGTGGTTGGGTTAAGGAGTGGAGAGAAAGAATTTTGCCACCTGGTTGATTGTTACCTATTTGTGAGGTAGTTTGAGAACTAGTCTAGGTTTGAGGTGAGCACCTATGTTACAGAGTTTAGAGAGAAGAAGAGGGTGGGAGACCATATCAAAGGCCTTAGATAGGTCAAGAAAGAGTGAAGAGTGAAGAAACAATTTTTCCACCATCTCAGGCCCAGTTAACTCTGCCCATGAAGGATATAAGAGCTGTAGTAATGCTGTGACCTGACCTAAAACCATGCT